>NC_084976.1:28510794-28523294 GCF_963691925.1 Scomber scombrus | reverse complement strand
GACCTTTTTTTTTTGCATAGCTTAAACTAACAACACATAACAGCATGCTTTTATTTCAAAATGCATGACTGCCACACAAAATGCGTAAAGGTTGGCAAGTCTGGTTAAAGTAACTGGCTCTGTCCTAAGATGACTAAATCTGCCTACTACTGTAGCACCTCCAAAGCTCACTACCAAACACATTATATCTGATTGGACAAGATGGGTTGAGTTATTTCTCGAGGGACAGAAACTTCATTAGAAACTCTTTTTTTTTTTTTTTAAATTTACATGACCCCAAAATCCCCCCATGAGTAAGCGCTTGGCGAAAGCAGCAAGGAAAAACGCCCTTTCATTAGGATGAAACCCTGTGAAAGTGATGCGTCTAATTCAAAGGAAAAAGACCTTCGCTTAACCCGAGTGGGTGTATGGTTGGTGACTGTACCTTTCCTTACGTAAAGAGACTTACTGAGGACAAATAGTTTCCAGCAGCACCTCCCTGATTCACACACTGCAATGCATTCCTACTGGGAACCGCCCAGTTCTACCAATCGGCTGAGCAGCTCCTCTTGGGTCAAGTGTCCATAGACTTATCCTGTTGATGTGAGCTTAATCAAACCAAATTTTAAGTGAGGGCCTGTGCAGATGTTACATATACACCTGGAGATGATGTTATTTATTTACATCATTCATTAATTATTCACATTAACAAAAGGAATCAATAAAGTTAAAAACTGGATGAAATATCCTGAAAACTGTGCCACATCTGAAAACAATAACTCAATCATGGGTTAGGGTTAAGGCTGCCATTGTGTTATTGAAACTGTTTTTCTGTGAAACTTTGTTATTAAAACTATTACAATTTATTGATGCAATAAAACAGATTCTGTTTTATGTATACTACTGAATAAATCCTTGAAATCAGACTAGAGACCCAGTGCAAATAGACTTAATAAGCAAAAAATAATCATTTAATTGTATGTCAACTATCAATAAATTTAAGCATTTATCTATAAACACAACAGAATTTAATGCACTCATTTGAACACAACAAAAACACACGCGGCCTGTAAAGATGATGGAGCAGAAATGAGTTATGAGGCTCATGTGTCTTTTTTACAGCTACTTTTCAAACCTGCAGCTTGAGACTATTAAAAGACAGATTTTTAAGTGTATCACTTTGAGATGTCAATATAAACACATCGTTAATGGAGTGTAAAGTTGTTCAGTTTGAGTCAGTGGGGCTGAACCCGACGGAGCGTCACATTTTCAGTCATCACTGTGACCGGTCAGTGCAACTCTCTTTTAGGGCAAAGTGAGGACACCAATACCCCTGGGGGTAAAGTGTGTGTGTGTGTGTGTGTGTGATTGGGATGATTTTTGGGGGGTTACTTTAAGACTGATGGTGGCTGTCAGCCCTCTCCAGCCCTCTCAACCCCGTGGCAGAGTCCGCACACACTCTTTGTATGTGTATGTGTGTATTATCAGGAATGGAGGGGCATCTTAATGAATGACCTTTGACTCCAAGGAAGGGGATCCGGGCAGAGGAAGTTGAGAGGAGAGGTGAAGAGGGGAGACGGAGGGTAAGGGGACGCCCGGCGCCACATTATGCTTCTTGTCAATCAAACAGACACCCACAGCTACCCCACCCATGGGTAAAATATCATATCATCTTTTGAAAGTGAGTATTAATCACCATCTGCAGGTCCGCAGTGATGAAACTGTCATTTAAAAGAAACAAAGAAAACTCACAACACTGACACACAACATCAACAGCTCACATTCAAAACTGTTAACTTTATTTATGTAACACTTTCTACCAGACAGAAATTGTTCTTCTACAACGGGCCCAGAGGTCAAAGGTTAGAGTTCAGAGCTGGTTAGTCTCCCTTCTAAACTTCATTGTATTGTAATATTATGAAATTGTTTCACACAGGAGTGGGGTGGACTATGTCAAGAGGGGGCAGTAGAGAGTTTCTGCATTTGCTTGCTGCAAATTGCCATCAAGGGTGTTAAACAGGAAGGCTTTATTGAACAATATCTGCATTATGCATGTATGCAGCAAACCAAATCTTTGTTTTAATACCGAATGCTAAAGCAAGGAAGACATTTTGAACATGGGCAATACCACAATCACCTGACAGCACATAGGCATGCACAACTACCTTCATGAAGTTTTAGATAAGTGTTGATTCAATTTCTTTATTATCATCGGTTTGGAGGCTTCGCCGTGTCCTGTTGAAGAAAGAAGTGAGCATAAAGGCGAAGCTCTCAATTTACCAGTCAATCTACGTCACAATCCTCACCTATGGTCACACGTTTTGGGTAGTGACTGAAAGAATGAGATCGTGGATATAAGCATCCGAAATGAGTTTCCTCCAGAGAGTGTCTGGGCTCAGCCTTGGAGATAGGGTCAGGAGTTTAGACATCCTTGGTAGGCTAGGGGTTGGGTTAGGATTAGGTTTTAGGGTTAGGTTGCTGCTCCTTCACATCGAAAGGAGCCAGCTGAGGTGGTTTGGGCACCTGGTTAGGATGCCTCCTGGACGCCTCCCTTTAGAGATGTTCCAGGCACGTCCAACTGGGAAGAGACTGTGGGGCAGACCCAGAACATGCTGGAGGGATTACATATCTGTCCTGGCCTGGGAATGCCTTGGGATCCCACAGGAGGAGCAAGAGTGGGGAGAGGGTTGTCAGGGTTTTATTGCTCAGCCTAATGCCACCGCGATCTGGTCCTGGATAAGTGGCAGAAAATGGATGGATGGAGTGGATTCTAATATTTACTCTCTAACCCTAACCCTAACCCCTAAACCCTAACCCTAACCCTAACCCCTAAACCCTAACCCTAACCCTAACCCTAAACCTAACCCTTAGTGATATAAACAGGGTATAAAAAACTCCAGAGCATATTCAAATGCTCCTACATAATATATTTAGCTTTCACTATGTTGGTACACAGCTGTGCAGCGAACTAGACACTGTGTCATATCTGGGTTAACAGTTTCCAATTTGTAAATAGTGTTCACATCAATCTTGTAATTACAGCTGGGGACTTGGGATTTTTCTGAAAGCTCCTTCCTTTCAATGTTTTCACTGTCAAAGTATTTTTAGGGAATCAAGGGTTTAAGGATGGAGGATATTGCAGCATTGCTATACAGATTAAAGCCCCCTGCAATGAGTCAAATGTGTGGTTTGTGATATTGGGTTACACAGATAAAATTGACTTGACCTGACCCGATAAGTGTCGTGCACCACACGCAGACCAGCACAAATTTGAATCACAACCAATATTCTTCAGAATTACAGCTAATATCTCTCTTAGAGCACTGATCAGTTCAAGATGTCCTGTCAAGAGGCAGGCTTACATAGATTGTGAGCAGTGTGTGTTTTTCCTCTGAGAATCTCGCTGTAATTGTAAGTGTTTAAAGATAAGATAAGATATTCCTTTACTAGTCCCACGATTCCCATGTAATTTGTCACCCAAAGCTTGAAAAATAAGATTATGCTCTTGTTTTAGTTGTGCTGCATGCAGGAAGCTTTAAAGATGTTTTCCCCCTGTGTGGTTAAAGTGAAACTGTGGGCAGAGAAAGTGAATAAGAATGAATGTACGGCTTGTGAATGATTTCTCATCACTGAATAAATGGGTTTTGTGTTCTGGGTGCTCTGACAGGTCTTCGTGGGGTGACTGCCAGGTTTTAGTAGCAGAGCTCTGTGTGGAAAAAACTGCAAGTAGTTCTTTTAACTTTTAAGTCATGATTCATCTGACAAACTGCAGCAGGAGAAGACGAATAGAGAGAGAGAGAGAGAGAGAGAGAGATAGAGAGAGAGAGAGAGAGAGAGAACCTTGGAATCTGTCCTAAGGGTTGGCTGGGTGTCTAGGTCCTCTGTGATTGGCTAAAGCCTAGTATAAGCCCCACCTCCCTTTGCTGACCTCTGGGCCGAGGTTTTTAATGCAGCTTTGGCAGGGTCAAGGCTGGGTCGCTGCAGAAACCTAATGACTTCCTCCTAATAAAGACGTGATGTATGAGATCTGTGATTGGCCCCTGAGATGACCAGCAGGTAACCCCGACACCGAGTGAGAGAGAGAGAGAGAGAGAGAGAGAGAAAGAGAATAAGACACCCTTTTGTATTTTCACAACCACTCAGCTCTAATTTATCACTGGGCTAGTGCCGGCAAGGTTGAGTGTTGCTTCACTATACTTTGGTTTGGAGCTCTAAATGAAATGTGAATGTGAAATTACATGGGTTCTGATAGATTTAAGAGGGGAAAAAAAGACTTTGTTCCTGCTCATATTTCTAGGTGCATTTTGACCCTGTACAGTTTAAGGGAGCCCTGGGCTGACGGTTGGGGCATCAAGTCTTTTATATAAGTAATAGAGACATTTCTTTAGTTTAAAAAATATATATATATAAACTGGATTTCATTTATATTGTCCATTAGCTAAGGCAACAAAATAACAAAAATTACACTGTACACTTAGGGCCTGATTTACGAAAGGTTTGCATGTGTAAAAACGTGTGCAAACTTGAGTTCACCCGCATAAATGTGCAAGCTCATCTACTAACATGGTGCACTGAGGCTTGCGCCTTTCAAATGTGTAAGATTATACGTGCTGTCCATTTAGTACGTTCGCCTCAATGTACATGCAATATGGGGCGTTTTAACCCCAGGAGGAGAAAATGTTAAAATATGTTAATTTAGCACTATGCATTGGGATTTACCAAAATCGAAGGTAATTTTGGTGATGGTAACTGCGTTAATAAATAATAATATATTATTAATATAGGTATTAACCGGCTGTTACAGTGGTGAGGAGGAGACGGAGGCACAATGACAGATTACGCAGAGAACAGATTTCTTCCACCTGTTTTTGGAGTGGAATATTTTTGGTTTTACTAACAGCATTGACTTTGTCACAAATAATCTCCTATATAGCGTTTTTTTGCTGGTAATATTTTTAGCTGTAACTCAATATATTCGTTAACCTCTTCCACTAGAACCTCTAATCAGATTTTATTTTGCGCCTGTGGTCTTTCTGCTCGTCCAAACTCTCCATTTAGACACAAAACCCTCATTTAAATACTGCTGTCTGCACCTGTTGTTATATGTGCCGTTATTCTTAGTAGATCACCTGCAAATTGCACGCTAACCAAACATGCAGTCTGTTGCAAAGCACACGCAATTTAGCACCCTTTATTTGGGATCTTAGTTAATCAGGACCTTAGTTTAAAGGTGCCATAACATGCTTTTCTGTCATTTATGTACTGTTATAATGTCAGATGTTGATGTTAAACATAGTCAAAGCTCATAAACTTGAGGTGAACATATGTAAAAATGCTCCCTGAAAGTCAAAATCATTGCAGGGCTTCAGCCTCTACTTCCCACAAAGCTCATGCCCACAAATGGTCGTTGGTTCTGTTGCCTTTGTAGCCAACGTTGTTCGCCTTGTCTACTTGCATATTTCGGAACAGATTCAGGCTTGAACACGTATGGATATGTATTTGAGAAGTTTATATTTGGAGTAAAGAATTACAAAAAGAAATGAAATCATGTTCGTTTGTTCATTTGCGTAGCCTCCGTAGTCGGTGGAAGTCTGCTAAAGGACCAGCCTCCGTAAACTGGCCAATCAGAAGAGAGTAGGCTCTTTTGGAGGCGCGCCTTAAAGAGACAGGAGTTAAAACAGCTTGTGTCAGATTCAAATAGTATCAAAAAGTTTTTGGTTTTTTTAAATCAGTTTTTAATAAATCTATTAGATATTCTAGTAAAGCCCCAGAAAAAAAACTATGGACCTGTAAATGTTTTGTCCTCTTTAAAGCTTCATCTTTTGCTGCTTTACGTCATGTCACTGAAGCCAAAACTGTGAATCCAGATGAATGAAACAGGCTTAATGTATCATCGGATCTGCGGACATGATGGTAGTAAGTAGCCTAGCTAACACCAGATTGAGGTAGGGTCTGGGGAGGAGCCGTTCATTTCCTCGTATTCGAGGCGGGATCAACGATTGTCGATCAAAGGCTTCTGTACGCTACTGGACAAACTTACAGCCAATCATATCAACGATAGACGATGACGTATTCAGAGCCTGTAGGGAGCAGCGCGAACACTTCCTGTTTATGAAGGAAATCATGTAGCGCAAGTTTTTGTTCTATTTTCAAAGTGAACTTGCCTTCCAGTTTATTTAGCACACAATCTACTGCTGCTTCGAACGGTTGCTGCACCTCCATGGCCTCCATGCTGGATGTAAATAGAGTCGCTCTACGGTCGTCATCGTCTTGAGTCTTAAGATTTTGTCTTGGTGGCCATGCTAACTTTCAGAGCGAAGTAGAATCTCGCTGGAATGAGAGCATGGGTTTACCCAGGCTAGGTAGTTAGTAGGAAGAAGTAGTTACTGTTATGTTTTTTCATCTGTTTTGACTTGTCTGCAACAAGGTTTAATGGCAATTGAATGAACCAGAATGTTGCCTGTTGTCAGTATTTTCATGGTATCGTCTCGGAGGTATCATAAAGGAGACGGGAAGAATAACAGGATGAGAAATATAAAATTAAGAGAAAATTGAAGACTTAAATTAGAATAAAGTTTAGAAGCAGAGCAGCATCCTGTCTGAACATCCAGCAGAGAGCAGCCACCGCTGGATGATAATTCGCTGCAGCCGTGAGCTCCGGGCGGCTTCCTCTGACTGCTGTGGTGGCTTCAGGAGTGGACTCGTGTGTGTGTGTGTGTGTGTGTGTGTGTGTGTGTGTGTGTGTGTGTGTGTGTGTGTGTGTGTGAGAAAGAGTGAAAGAGAGGGAAAGAGATAGAGAGAGAGAGAGACGGAGTGAGCAAAGGAGGGGGGTCATTTGAACAGGATGCTTGGAAACTCTGATTCATTCAGATTGAGTTGTAGTAGTTACAGTGGACTGATTTTACTGGAAGGATTACACAGCATTATAAAACCAGAACACCCCCCCACACACACACACACACACACACACACACACACACACACACACACACACACACATCTCACAACACTGAACTCTGTGTTTCATGTTCTTTGGGCATTATTCGGTTGTAAACAAACAGAGGAACCTGACCTCAGTTTACCTTGTTAGGAAGAAAGGCTGACTGAGAGGCTCATCGCTAAGGATCTGGACCTGAAGAAAGTTCTTCAACTGCAAAAAAAAAAGCACATTTTGAGGAAGAAACGTAGACTTTAGATGTTCATAAACTTTGAAGTCGAGTCTTCACTGAAGGGCTGGCACCTGTTATGAGTTCATGTTCATGTATAAGCTTGTGGCAGGGTCTGAAAACATGTTATCGTTTCATTACATAACTAAAATGGTACATGGACTGAACTTATATAGTGCTTTTCTAGTCTTTTTGACCACTCAAAGCACTTTTACATTACATGTCACATTCACCCATTCACACACATTCATACACTGATAACAGGGGGTTACGTCATCAGAAGGAAACTAACATTCACTCACACATTCAGCCATCGGGAGCAATTGTTCGACATGTGGAAACTGCCGATCTGTCCGATTGGTGGACGACCCCGCTCTACCTCCTGAGCCACAGCCGCCAACAAATCATCAGCTGATACATTTCAAAATTACTCCATTTCATACCAGCTGAAGCACAATATGAAACAATTAACTACACTATATGATACTCTTTGCTGGATGTTTATAATAATGAAAGGACAGCGCAGAGCAGCGAGATGAAGGCGGAGATCATTGCTCGGAAAAATGTGTCTTTCGTATTTAAAGATAATTCCATCCAACGTCTGACTAAGACTGAAACTAAAACTAAATAGTATATGAGTTACTTTCTACCACTGAACATCTGACTGTTAATTCCGACTAGTGGTTGCTGGTGAGTCAAACAATTAGGGAGGACAGGGGGAAAATCAACCCACAACATCATGTTATTTAACACTAGTCGGTTACTTATCGCTCTTTTTTTATATGTTCAAGTTATGTTCTTCTGTTCGAATGAAGGAGCTCAAAGTTAACCATCACATACTGTTCATTTTCTGACCCGTAATTAGTCTCTACACCAATTCACATTCATACATCCCCCATCAGTCATTAATAAATGTTTGATTAAAAAATTCACAATCACTTTTATAGAATATGATTAATACAACAACACGTTTGAATGTTGATTTTTGAATTATTTTAAAAGACACCGATGCATTTATTATATATTATTTAATATTTATTTGCATGTATAAAAATGTGTATCAGCTGCACACAAATGTAAAAAATATTTCTTTTTTGTTCCAATTTTTTTATACTGTGGGTCACAGTGAGTCCAGCTCAAAAGAAATGTGTATTTGGGGTTTTTACGGCTCTTAAATGGGAAAAAAGGGTAAAATTTTCACCCTGATCAGTATATAAGGGTTAAGAAAGGGCACATGGAACAATAATTTAAAACACCAAAATGATGTATAACACAACCTGTTGAATTAACCTTTGTGTCGTCCTCCCGGGTCAAATTGACCCTGTCTATTTTGACTGTTCCTTCCTTCCTTCCTTCCTTCCTTCCTTCCTTCCTTCCTTCCTTCCTTCCTTCCTTCCTTCCTTCCTCCTTCTTTCCTTCTTTCCCTCCTTCTTTCCTTCCCTCCTTCCTTCCTTCCTTCTTCCCTCCCTCCCTCCTTCTCTCTTTCTTTCCTCCCCCTACCTTCTTCCTTTCTTTCTTTCCTCTGTCCTTCTTTACTTCCTTCCTCCATTCCTCTTTTCCTTTCTCCCTCCCCCCTACTTTCCTTCCTCCCTCCCTTCCTTTCGTTCCTTCTTTCCTTTTTACTCCCTCCCTTCCTTCCTCCCTCCTTTCCTTCCTTCCCTCCCTCCTTCCTTCCTTCTTCCTTCCTCCCTTCCGTCCTTCCTCCCTCTTTTCCTTCCTCCCTCTTTTCCTTCCTTCCTCCCTTCCCTCCCTTCCCTCCCTCCTTCCTTCTTCCCTCCTTTCCTCCCTTCCTTACTTCCTTCCTCCTTTCCTTCCTTCCTCCCTCCCTTCCTTCCCTCCCTCCTTCCTTACTCCTTCCTTTCCTCCCTTCCTTCCTTCCGCCCTCCCTTCCTTCCTTCCTTCCTTCCTTGACTCGAGGACAACAGGAGGGTTAAAGCAATCTCAAACAGAATATAACAACAAACCTCCAACCACATCATAGTATATCATTGTCCCCCACCTGATGAAAACTGGAGATTGGAGACACTTTTAAATACCAATTAAGCCATTTATTTTCAAAAATAGAAACTCCTGAGTGTTGAAAATGCTGTTTCCTTAAAATATATTTAGCATATACACATCGTTTCTACACAAAAACATGACTCACTTTAACACTGGAGTGATTCAGATGTGTGATTGTACCAAAAAAGGCAAACAAAATGAACATCAACTTTTTAGTGTTGTGCTACTGTGTGACAGAAAGTCTATGTTCTAGTTAAGCTTATTACTCAACATACAGCTCAGCTTAAAAACAAACAAGAATGAAGAAATTGTCAAAGTAAGCAGCCTGACTTCCTGTAAACTGATTCATAAATCACACATCAACAGGTGACTGAACAACCACTCAATTAAAAACTGGATAATCCCAAATGAATCAGACTCTTCCCATGTGAGTCCGGACAGCTCATTGTAACTATTCAGCAGCTTCTGTGTCCAGTAAACTACGTAAAACACATTATATAATCTCTGCTGTTTAGATATTTAGATTTCCTCCCTTCCTTCCTTCATTCCTTCCCTCCTTCCTTCCTTCCTTCCTTCAGTCTGTCCTTCCATCCTCCTTCCTTCCTTCCTTCCTTCCTTCTTTCCTTCCCTCCTTTTCTTCCTTCCTTCCTTCCCTCCTTCCTTCTTTCCTTCTTTCTTTCCTTCCCTCCTTCCTTCCTCCCTCCCTCCCTCCCTCCTTTTCTTCCTTCCTTCCCTCCCTCCTTCCTTCCCTTCCTTCCTTTCTCCCTCCTTTCCTTCCTTCAATCCTTCCTCCCTCCCTCCTTTTCTTCCTTCTTCCTTCCTTCCTTCATTCCATCCTTCCTCCCTTCCTTCTTTCCTTTCCTCCCTTCCTTCCTTCCTCCCTCCTTTTCTTCCTTCCCTCACTCCTTCCTTCCATCTTTCCTTCCTTCCTTCCTTCCTTCCTTCCTTCCTTCCTTCCTTCCTTCCTTCCTTCCTTCCTTCCATCTTTCCTTCTTTCCTTGACTCGAGGACAACAGGAGGGTTAACATTGACTGCTTAAATATTATAGTTATTTTTAAGACAAAAAATTGGGTAGTAAAACCAAAACCTCTCCATAAATTAAAAATGGCGAATAATCAGAATTTCTTAAGAATTTCATTTCTTTCAGAGCAGTAAAGCAGTATTATTATTCCTTTTTTTTCTTTTTTGTGGCAAAAAGTCAAATACAAATGTTGTTAGTCTTCTTTTTCACTCTCTCTCAGTTACTCACTTACACTGTTTATTGTGTCTCGGGGAAGTTTTATTAGTTTGGATGCTTTTCTACAGGCTGTAAAGTCTTGACATGACCCAACAAAAGAAATACAAGAAGGTCAACAAAACCTTGGTACTGTCAGTTCACACAGGAGAGGGTTACGTATCGGTAACCACTGTTACTTAACCCTCCTGTCGTCCTCCCGGGTCAAATTGACCCCATCTCTTTTGATTGTTCCTTCTTTCCTTCCTTCCTCCCTCTATCTTTAATTTTTCCTTCGTTCTTCCCCTCCTTCCCTCTTTTTTTGCTCCTCCTCCTTCCATACTTCTTTCTTCACTTCCTTCCTTCTTTCCTTCCTTCCTTCTCTCCTTTCTCCCTCCCTCTCTCCCTCCTTTCCTTCCTTCTTTCCTTCCTCCCTTCTCTCCTTTCTCCCTCTCTCCCTCCTTTCCTTCCTTCCTTTCTTCCTTCCTCCCTTCCTTCCTTCCTTTTCCTTCTCTCCTTTCTCCCTCCCTCTCTCCCTCCTTTCCTTCCTCCCTTCCTTCCTTCCTCCCTTCCTTCCTTCCTTTTCCTCCTTTCCTTCCTCCCTTCCTTCTCTCCTTACTTCCTTCCTCTTTTCCTCCTTACTCCTTTCCTTCCTTCCTTGCTTCGTCCCTTTCTTCCTTTTCCTCCTTTCCTTCCTCCCTTCCTTCTCTCCTTACTTCCTTCCTCTTTTCCTCCTTACTCCTTTCCTTCCTTCGTTACTCCTTTCTTTCTTTCCTTCCTTCCTTCCTTCTTTACTCCTTTCTTTCCTTCCTTCCTTCCTTCCTCCCTTCCCTCCTTCCTTCCTTCCTTCCTTCCTTCCTCCTTTCCTCCCTTGACCTGAGGACAACAGGAGGGTTAAGGCATCACATTTCCTCTGCACATGTCCAAAACACAGAAACAGCAGCACTGCTTGTTAAAAGAACTGTAAGCATTGCCTGTAACAGAAGATAATAGGACACAGACTATACTCTATGTAATTAACTTTGATGTTCACTTTTCATAATCTATTTTTAAACAGTAGCATTTATATTGTATTGTCTTTTGTCACCTTTATCCACTTAATTATTGCCTTTTTATGCTTTGACAACACAACTGCATTAACATGTCATTACAAGTTATAAATAGAGCTTTTGGCATGTCATCGGAGGAAAACAGTAGGTGTTATTATTAATGGTTAACGTCCCATTGAGTCATAATTAATGTTATCAATTGCACCTGTTTTTTCTTGCTGCGTCAAGCCGAATGGTGTATAGAGCAAAGTTTAACTTGAAAAATGAGAGAGTTCCTAGTGGGAACACAAGGTGGCGACACATTGCCAAAAAACACAGTATGTCTCGCTCTCTCTCTGTCACACACACACGTCACACACACACACACACACACACATGCAGACAGACTGAATCCTTTCTGTAAAATGAATGAGATGCTCGTGATATTTAAGGATGCACAACTAACAACTAGAAGATGACGAGGCTTTGAAGTTCACTGTTCACAATCCCATTTAAACCAGTTACATTTATGGGTCAATGACGTATAAGGATTTTCAACAACTCAATTTTAGAATAATAAAAACAAGCATATCTAATGCAGTAGTTCAAACATTCAGAGTGTTGTGTACCTGAAAATTCATATTATACATTTGAAAGTGATTTTAGTGGGTTTTTCAAGATTAATTGGCACTGGCCTTAAAAAAAAAGTCATGTGGTGCGACCATGATTCATCTTGAAATATCTTATATAAATAAAAGATCATCATTTACAAAAATGTTTAAAAAATGCAAATACTTTGTTTCCAAAACACTTTATATTACTGAAAACTTGTAAAAAAAAAAAAAAAAAGATGTGAAGCGTGTTAAGTAAATTCATTTATTTCAAGATGAATCATGGTCGCACCACATGACCAGTGCCAATTAATCTTGATAAAACCCACTAAAATCACTTAATTTCAAATTTATAATATGAATCTTCAGGTACACAACATTCTGAATGTTTGAACTACTGTATTAGATATGCTTGTTTTTATTATTCTACAATTGAGTTGTTGCAAATCCTTATACGTCATTGACCCACATATGTTATTGTCTTTGTCACCTTTCATCCACT
>NC_084976.1:28480794-28505794 GCF_963691925.1 Scomber scombrus | reverse complement strand
GATCGGCTGAAGGCTCTTGACCCCATGATGGTAGTTAAGTTGGCAGATGGGGCAAAGAGCTGGTTGGCAGAGGAGGATCGGAGAGTTCGGGAGGGTGTGTAGATGTGAATCAGTTCTGAGAGATATGATGGTGCCAGGTTGTGAAGGATCTTGTAAGTGAGGAGTAGAATCTTAAAGTCAATGCGGGATTTGATATACCAAATGTTAACATGATAAAAGGCTGAACTAAGACAGGGAATAATATTATATTGTACCTGCTAAACATCTGGATTATTGTTTAATATCTCTAAAGTAAAAGCTTTGGGAGTGGAAATGGTTACTGGTGAATGCAGAATTCAGACATTCACCACAGCAACATTTAGAGTGACTTGTCAGATGTACATAATATGACACAGACGTGTATATTTGGTCGTGCAAGTCTGAGTGTGTGTCCACAAACAAACATATCCGTGTTACAGATGTTCAGACAGAAACATTTTATTATTTGTGTGACAGTACAGATGAGACTTTCACCTGCTGCCTCGCAGACAGTTCAGGATGGCGTGATGTCAATGTGGATGGAGCTAAAATAGTTCCTTACCCCAACTCGGCCTGCGATTGGCTGAGGAGGGACTCGTCAGTCGTCGGTGTCCACGGAGACGGTAATTACTGTTGGGGATGTTTTTGTGTCTGCAGGATCTTCCAACGACAAAACATCAAACCACAACAAAAACACTGAGTGTCTCCTCCTCTCATGTTATTTATAGGCCTGTTTATTAGACATGCACATGCACACTCACACACACGCGCACACACACACATGCTGTTGTGTCTCTAGCTCTATTTGCTTCATGATAAATGAGTGTGTGTGCGTGTGTGTGTGTGTGTGTTCAGCAGGCCGATCTTTTGATCAGCCTGATGAATAAGTGTTCACAACATCTGTGTGTGTGTGTGTTTGTATTTGTGAGTGCTGGTGCAGCAGAGAAGTGGGATGATTTTGGTGAAACTTCAAAGCGAGAAGTGGAAAGAAATATTCAGACATCCTACCACACACACACACGGAAACACATTTGTTCCTCTGTAGTTGTGGGGACTCTCATGGACAAAACAAAAAGCCCTTTAACCTAAAACTCCAATTCTTACCTCGTCCTTATAACCATGTTTGAACCCTCCATCGGCCCTCTGAAGAGGTGAGGACTGGACAAAAAGTCACTTCCTAAAATTGTCATATTTAAAAGATCTAAAACTCCAATTGGACCTACCGAAGACAGTATGGAGCAAAACACACGTTGGGTCTGAGTCAAACCTGTGGCTGAAATAGGAAGGGTGGACAATTGCCCACCAACTGCGTTGTCATTACCGCAGATCTGCTGTTGGTGTGTGTGTGACAAGTATCTGAAGAAGTAGTTACCATTCCTCTCACTGTCATTAATTATGCATGCAGCCTAAAGTGAAACTGGTATGATTACAGACCGGTCTTCCAGTAAAAGAGGAAAATAACATTCCAGAGGTAACACAATCACCCAAAAATGACTTGATGTTGCAGGTTTGTTCTGTTTTGTTGGTACCAGTGGATGCCTTTGGTTGTCTAGTTACATATGATACAAGTATCTTCACACTAGCTTTAAAACCGAGCCTCCGAAAGGCATTTTTTAACACTTTAATATATAAAATGAACCCAAACAAATGAATGTGTTAATTTTGACAGCTGTGGTTTATACACAACAAACAATAAGAACAGAGATACAGGAATACAATCAAAAGACACACCATTAAAAACCATTTCAATCAATACAGAGAAAGTCCGGCCTTCTTTTGTATCTGGCTACTGTTCCATTAGCATACGGCATAAAATCTATCTTGAATGGTGGAGCATGAAGTTTTATTCTTGACCATAGAAACAGACGTGAACAGGACTTCCATATACACAGTCTTCATCAGCAAATTACTCAGGTGCCATCAAGTCACCTCCTATAAGTGTGAAACATCGGCGAACAGACCAAAAACATTCTCAACACTGATTATGCTATTCCAAAAAGCTAGTAAGTAGGTCCTTAAGTTAGAATTATTTTCATTTTTCTCTCTTTTCATTTTTCCCTACATAATATATGTTTTTATATATGTATTTATGTATTTTAAAATGTGCATGTTTCAAAAGTGTCAGGCACGAGAACAGCTGCTGCCAAAGCCTTGAGGCAGCTGTAGTGGTTGAATGCTGATAAAACAATTATAATCAAACTTTTTCTTCGTCACAATGATGAGATGCTAAAATCTGACTATACTGTGGTGTTAGTAGAATATATTAATTGAAGAATATGGAGATAAAAACCTCAGTAAACCACATTATATCAGATTTAGCACATCATATGTTTTGCAAAATAAATAGTAAAGTCAAGGTGTTGAGTAAATGTAGCTAAGTACAATATTTTATAGTAAAATTAAGAAGCATAAAACTATCAGGTCTTGAAACAATAATGGAAGTAATGACTCAGTTGCAGAGTTTTCCACCTCTTCATTTGTGTGCGTGCGTGTCTGTGTATTTGTTTACTTATGTTTGTTTGTCACATCTGTGTTCATGTGATTATGGACGTTGCAGTATTTTCCATTCTCAAATGATCAGATTATGATGATCAGTCATTGTGAAATAACTTCTACGGTCTTAGTTGGGATGTTGATACGTTGCCTTCGTTAACGAGGAATCTTAACAAACCAATATTCAGTTGAATTTTTAGAAACTTGACTTAAACACTATCAATAAGACAAATATCTTCCAACAGACGTAGTGTGATTCCAAAATAATAGTTGCTTTAAATACTTTATGAATCAGTTTTTCTTGGTGTTAGTCAGTGAGGATATTTGTGTACGAGACAGCTCATCAGGTTTTTTAAAGAGAAATCACACCACTGCTATCAATCGAGCGATGACAAAACCCCAGTTAGCTAATTCCTTGCATTGCTTTCAGTGCAGTCTGACCACACGTGCGTCAGTCTGCAGATCAGCAAGTTGAAACCATTCAAATAACAATCCTCAGGAATCAAGAAGAAAGGGGGGTTAATGCAGTAGAAACACCCTAATACCTCTCCGAACCACAGTTTCATCACAGGGTAATCCTTAAGGTTATTGTTATCTTAGCATAGCTTAACGTAGCTTGCTGTGATTGGCAGCGTTGCGGTCCGAAGCCTCTGAGCCAGGGGCTGGTGTCGTGGCCGATGCAGGGTGAGGTGACTCAGGCCGGGGTTAAAGAGTGGGCGGTGTGGTCATGAGTGTCCTAGGGTGTGGAGAAAGGGACACCGGCGGTATTAGCCGAACTCACCTGGCCTCTGATTGGGACATCTGTGAGTCACGCATGAAGAATGGAAAGGCAAAAATACATATACTTCCAGCTCATGTTAGGTAACTGTTATAATGTGTGTTTGTCTGTGAGTCAGTCACGGCCTGTGTGGCTCAATGTGGAGTCATTACTGACATATTTCAGCACTTAAATCCGTGGAAGTGTTTACCCATCAGCCTTCCAGATGGCTCTCTACAGTACATTATGAAAGTGTCTTTCTCAAGCACACCTGGGTGTGGATGAACACAGCAGCTCTGGTTATATAACAGTCTTCTAAAGGCCACCATGAGAGTTTAGTAACAGCAACAGCAGCTGATTTTGTTTCGCAAGATTTGACCATAAAACAGCTTTTATATCTTACTCATAAACTACAATTTCAACTGTTTTGGTCTCTTACTCTCTCGTACAGATAGTTGAATTAATTTCTATGCTTAAACTTCTTCACTTACACTTTTTCACCCGACAACAATAACAACTTCTACAGCAAGTCCAACATCTTCCAATGTTCATGAGCAAATTACTTCAAACTGTTTCAGCTCTTAAACTTCAACTGAATCTCTAACTCCTTGCAAACCTTTTATGTTCACTGATACTACAACTACGACTATGACTACAACTACTACTTTCATTTTTATTGCAATATCAACATCTTTCAGCACTTTGTGTCACAAATGCTACACACACTCTGATTTCAGCTGCGCATCAGTATCTCACACACATCCTCATAACAAAATGACAGAATAAGGCTATTTCTAATGACTCTCAAAATGACATGTATAAGTGTTTTCAACGCCCTCTAGAGGACGGATGTGGACCACAGGACCATTTTATAAAATAATGATATTTTGTGGTGTGACACCGCTGTGGTTTTGGCACAAAAGACACTTGGTTAGGATTAGGGAAAGATCATGGTTTAGGTACCCAAGCTGCAGCGACTCATGATGAAACATACCGATGAATACAGTCCTTCCTGCAGGGATAAACAAACAGTAAAGGCCACTTTTTGCCTTTTTGCCATCTTGCTATCTATCTAGCAATGCGCCCTAACCTGCTTCTTCAGAAGTAACCTTATATTTAGTCAACTAAACAGCACGACTTCACAGGTTCAAAATTACAATGGCCATCAAATTAGACATGAACTGAACAATACGTTGTTTTTGACAACTGGGCTAATATTTCAACTGCCTTGTCCAGCTAATTAAACTTATATTATCTATCTATTTTTTGTGTTCTTCTATGTATCATGTATATCTATCGTAATTGAGCTTGGAGGTTCAGGTACAGTATATATCGTACATGTATGTATACTTAATAATGTAATATTTGCAGTATTTGCACTGGAGAAATAATATATGTTAAACACTGCATGTAGCTTTTCTAGTGAGGAGTACAAAGTGTTTTCCAGTGTACACAAATGCAAAGTGAATTACAAAAACTAAATTATTATTGAGATGGAGCACACGGATCCTCTTCCTTTCCAAAAAGATACTCTTCTCCAACACCACACTGTTCAGGTCTGCTGTTTGGGACCCATTTAATAAGGTTTACTTCATATTGAGACCTCAACAGACAACAACAAAATACCAACAGCATCAACACTACAACAACACTAACAAATTCATAAGCTACAGTACTGCTGACTAAACACAAAATGTGAGTCAGGATTTGTGTCGTTCCAAAACAGAAAACAGTGTGAGCCGTGGAAATTAACTCAACAATCATTTCCCAACATTGTCAACGTGAGCCTCAAGTCCACTTTAAAATGAAAAGTGTGAGAAATGTGCAGTGGATGTCGGCGTTGTGACGACACAATGAGTCCATTCTTTGCTGCGCTGAAGTGCAACATCCTTCCTTTTGTTTTTCCACCACAGCTTGTTTTTATGAATGAAGGGCTGAGCTGAATGAAGCACCTGCAGCAGTGGGGACGGGGATATATGAATGAGTGGGAACACACACACACACACACACACACACACACACACACACACACACACGCACAGGAACTTGGACACAACAATTAACGTCACTGTCGGATACTACCCCGTCATGATAACTACTACTGTTTTACTACCGGTAGCAATACTTCCACTGTTACAGCTACAGATTACTGGTGCTGCTGTTTCTACTGCCACTAATCAACTCCAACTTTATTTACAACATAAAACATGAAGTAGATTGTTTTTTTATTGTGGTTGTCTGTTTTTCTTTTACTGGTTTTATTTGTTTTAGAAAGTAATGAATTCCTGCACACTGTCAGCTCGTATTATATTAAGGTGTCTCCTTGTGTGTAACTAAGTGTTCAACAAGTAAAGATTATAATTGTTATTATAATTATACTTGGCTCATATTTTCTAGGTTCCCTGCAGGCCACCAAAACAGCTCTGATGCATTGATGCATGGACTCCACAAGACCTCTGACGGTGTCTTCTGGTATCTAGTACCAAGATGTGTACCAAGCAGATCATTTAATTCCAGTAAATCGCGCCCTCCTTGGATCAGATTTGTTTTTCCAGCACATCCGACAAATGCTCTATTGGATTCATATCGGGGTAATTTGGAGGCCAAAAGTCATGTTCCTCAAACCATTCCTGAACATTTTCTGCAGTGTGGCAGGGTGCATTATCCTGCTGAAAGAGGCAACAGCCATCAGGGAATACCACTGCCATGGAGGGGTGTACTTGGTCTGCAACAGCGTTTTTGTAGCTGATACAAGTAACTCAGAGCATCATATTGCCTCCACTGGCCTGCCTTCTTCTCATAGTGCATCCTTGTGCCATCTTTTCACCAGGTAAACAATGCAGACGTCCACATGATGTAAAATAACATGTGACTCATCAGACCAGGCAACCTTCTTCCAGTTCCTGTGCTCATGTGCCCATTGTACTGTAGGCGCTTTCGGCAGTGGTCAACGCGGGTACTCTGACCAGTCTGCAGCTGCACTTTACTGTGTGCTCAGCAATTTTGAGCTACAATAGCTCCACTGTGGGATCGGACCAGATGGGATAGCCTTCACTCCCTACTCACATCGATGAGCATTGGGCGAACCAGTCACAGGTTCACCAGTTGTCCATCGTAAGATAAGACACAACAACACATGCACTGACTTTTCACTTGCTGCCTAATACATCTCAGCCCTTAACATGTACCATCATTTTAAAAGGATAATCCATTTTATTCACTTAACCTGTCTGGCTGATCAGTGGATAGCTGCAATAGTAGCTTTAGTCATTCTTTTTAGGATTATATTGTAACAATGTTGTCAGTTTAATATTGTATTAGGTCAATTATATTATAGGATTCATTTACATTACTGTGAACTATCACTCTGGGTAGGTTTTAATTTCACATACACATAAAAAAAAATGCAATAAATTCTTCTACAAATATCTTGTGACATCAAGCCTGGTTGTAACATGTTTGTGATAATCACAGTCTTTGTTGTCTCAAAGACTAGTTAGGTATTTTTGACTAGAAGAGGGCTTCCAGTCTCCTCTTCTTTCGTCATCATTAATCCAGTAAAACAGCCAGCAGCGAAGGCTCAGTCGAAGCCCAAAATACATTTTCATGAATGTCAAGTCTTTAAATACATCCTACCTCACCTACTACCTGGATGCGTCATTTTGGCACCTAAACTGCTGCTTTGGCCGACCCATTTAACGTTCACCTTTTTTGGATGAGTAATGCTGTTATTGGGATTGTCTGCGGGTCAGTTTCAGTGTATAGATACTGGTTTAAAAGACAATTCCTGTGGTTTTTAAATCAGTGCCAACGCTGCAGACTCCCTCATTACATAACTGTACAACTGTATAAAATGATGGTTTATTATCTTTTAAAGAGTCGGACAACTACTGGACATTTTACAGTTTATACCACATTTTTAGACTGATATCATTTTCTTTTCATTAATGAATTGCTTTTCAGTCTTTAAACCAAAATTTAAATGAAAGACTGATATAATATGGGCCACCTTCATTAAATTATATTTCATTTAGTTAAAGTACCTTATGTTTGTGAGATGATATACTGTAGGTGATGTCCTGTACACTATAAATGATAAGAACTTATATAACCGATATGAAGTATTTCACAGCTTGTTGTTTGTCTGTCAGGTGTCTGATTTCTCAACTGTCTTTCAGTGGCTGATTCTCTGATGTAATAGCAATAGAAAAATGTTTAGCAGGGCAGTGTCGAAGGTGCAGCAGTGATGTGCAAACGATCGAAGCTTAATGAAGTGCGAACAGTAAATAGAGGCTGGTATCAGTCGTAAGCACGCAGGGTGAAAGCCACAAAGCCATGTCGTGTTCTCTCTCACTCTGATGGGATTTGAACCTGCAACCACTGCTGTTTACATTCCTCAGTCTGTCTCTGTCGCTCACAGACGCTGAGTCACACACACATGGGAATCTTAATTGTGTGTGTGTGTGTGTGTGTGTGTGTGTGTGTGTCTTTGCGAGCATGTGTGTGTGTGTGTTTGTGTGTCTCCTCCAGCATTAGCATTAGTAAATAATTTCCCCCGTGAGTGGGTGCAGCTATGTGTGTACAGTATATCTCAGTGTGTGTGTGTGTGTGTGTCTGTCTGTCTTTGTAAGCATGTGTGTGTGTGTGTGTGTGTTTTTGTGTGTGTGTGTGTTTGTGTGTGCTCCAGCATTAGTATTAGTAAATAATTTCCCCCGTGTGTGTGTGTGTGTGTGTGTGTGTGTGTGTGTGTCTGTGTGTGTGTGTGTGTGTGTGTGTGTGTGTCTTTGCGAGCATGTGTGTGTGTGTGTGTGTGTGTTTGTGTGTGTCCTCCAGCATTAGCATTAGTAAATAATTTCCCCCGTGTGCGGGTGCAGCTATGTGTGTACAGTACATCTCAGTGTGTGTGTGTATGTATGTGTGTGTGTGTGTGTGTGTGTGTGTGTGTGTGTGTGTGTGTGTGTGTGTGTGTGTGTGTGTGTGTGTGTGTGTGTGTGTGTGTGTGTGTGTGTGTGTGTGTGTGTGTGTGACTCATTAATAACCAGACATGCATCAGATGAGTCAGTGAGTCTGACAGCTGATATGGAGAGCCAGAGGCTACTGGCATCAGCAGGGCTTTCCCTGGCAGACACACCTGGAAAGAAGTGAACACTCCACCAGCAGGAGGACTACAAGTCAAGAAAACGTTGATTAGATGAAACAGAAAGTAAAGGCCTTGTTATTTTATTGTGTCTGAGAACTGAACACAGCTTCCTTGTACCTAATCAAAATATCAATATACCAGCACACAACAAGATAAGGAGAGTGACATATTATATGCATCTTGTTATGAGGAAATTAATTTACTATATATATATCAGTACTGTGCAAGTCTTAGACCACCACCATCATACAAACAGAAAATACAGGAAATATGTACAGAAAATGTAACATTAATTATTAAATATTATTATTAATTGAGGGTTCTTGCCATTTAGCTTTATAAGAGCCAGGTTCCTGCTATTGCTCAAGTGTAAGGGGAGGTCTGAATACTTACAATTTTCTTTTTTCTTCTGTTTTTTTAATACATCATACACATTTCCTGTATTTTCTGGTTGTATTCTATTAACTGAGAAATAATTATATATATGTTAAATATAGCATTTCTAAAACAACTAATCTAATAGTGGCCTAAAGACTTTTGCACAGTACTGTATATCTGCGGACTATAAACAGAGTGATGAGGGACTTTGAGGTGTGTCAGCTGACAAAGATGATGAGGAAATGTCAGATATTTAACTGAATTTGTCAGATTCCTCTCTGACAAGTCTTAGGCCACCATTAGATTTGTTGTTTTTAGCAATGCTATAATAACCATATATCATTATTTCTCAGTCTCTTTATTAGAATACAACCAAAAAATACAGGAAATGTGTATGCTGTATTAAAAATAGCTTCTATAGGCTAAAGTGTGTAAGTATTCAGACTTCCCCTTACTGGAACCTGGCTCTCTTAAACCTAAATGGAATAGAGCCTCAATTAATAATAATATTTAATAATTAATGTTACATTTTGTGTCCATATTTCCTGTATCTTTTCTTTGTATGATGGTGGTGGCCTGAGACTATTACACAGTACTGTATGTCTATAATATTATATATTAATATATACTATATATGTCCATGCACTCTGGATCTACTCATCCTCTGTAATAGTTAGTATTTTGTACTCTGACTTTACTTGTATCTCATTATTTTATGGATATGGAAATGCAATATTTATATCTAATTTTGTACGGTAGACTTATATTATTTACTATTGCATATTATTGTTAACATTTATATCACAGGATTTAAACTTGTTGGATTCCTGTTGGACACCTGATGGTAATCAAACGCAGCCTGATGAAGCAACATGCAAAATCCATTTTTCCTTTATGTTTATAATGTAATTTGATAATAAAATGTCAATCCTAGTAACTTGTTGTACCCTTGAATATTGTTGTTTTTGCAACAGCTGGCACCCAAGAGAGAAACTCTGCTGTGCACAGGATACATTTATTTTTCTGGACAGCATAAATCAAACAAGTCATGTTTCAGGCTCCATTAACAGTTCAATCAGGAGAGACAAGTAAATAGAAAGATATTTATTGTAAGTCTTTGGAGCTTGAACTCCATGAGGAATCATCTCTGAACGGCTACATATATATGTATAGATCCCCCCATGAAGTCCAGACACTGGTGATGGTGATTGTTGATGAGACTGAAGAGAAGATGGCAGATGGGAATAGACTGCAGATCCTGTAGAGAATGGCGGAGATGGGGAGGTGGTGGGGCGCAGGAACAGCTGTATGACAGGACTGAAGCAAAGGGAGAGAGGCACATTTAAACGGACCGCTACAGGATGATAGGCTAAGGCTGAAGTGTGGCGATTTGCTATTGGTTGCTAAGATTGACAGATGACTAGCAACAATTGGAATAACGCCCTTAGACATAGAAATCTAGGTAATAGATGAGCATGCTTGAAGGAGGCAGAAAGTTACCAATTATGAACTTTGCTAAGCTTCATTTGTTTGCCACTCTGGAAGAATTCCAAAAACAAGTGGACATTATGAAGCAGTTGCCTCTCCACACATGAGGCCATGATGGTAAGTGGATAACGGAGCGGGTCGCTGCAGTCAGAATAAGCTGCGTATTAAGCCAGTTAG
Source organism: Scomber scombrus (assembly GCF_963691925.1). NCBI lineage: Eukaryota > Metazoa > Chordata > Actinopteri > Scombriformes > Scombridae > Scomber > Scomber scombrus. The sequence goes on along the minus strand of NC_084976.1, from coordinate 28,495,343 downwards.
ACTTGTTTTTACTTGTTTTACAAACTCCGTCACCATTGCAACAGGAAATGAACAGCACCTGCATCCTTCCTTTCCATAAAACTGCTCCGAGTAACAGTCAAACGCAACAATATATCGTAGTGTGTCATTTTTCTTTGGAGGAGGACAGTCACTCTTCTGATAGATAACGTAATTGATTTTGTCATATATTAACATCATTTGTAGGAGACAGCGTATTCTGCTTTTTTCTTTGCTTCTTAAGAAATGTAACGTTTGAAGTGGAAAAAGAGGAAGAGAGGGATGATGAGTATTGAATAAGACGTATGATTACGTGTACTGTACTGGTGTGTTCCTTCTTTTCTGTAATCAGTCCTCCTCCCCTCTCCCTTCCTCCTCTCAACCTTTCCCGCCATTTTTATCTGTTTCCTTCTCTTCACATCCCCCTCTCCTTTTATTTCGCCCCATCAGTCTCACTAATTCACTTCCATACCCTCCTCAGTCTTCCCACTTTCTTTAATTCCCCTTTATTTCTTACTCCCTCTCTCATTTTACCCTCTTCACCTCATCCCTCTCTCCCTCACCTGCACCTCCATGCATTTGCTGAGACTCTGATGAAGAGAGACAGATAGAGAGAGTGGGTTTTCATCTAATCTGGCAACCCTGATATTGCCATGACCCCGGGGGCCAAAAGTGCTGAGTGATTTAAGGGTTGCCAGTCATGAGAGGGATTGGGTTGAAATCCCCCCGTTTCACACAACTCATCTCCAACCAAGGACACACGCTGACACACAACACAGCAGAGGAGAACATAACTCTCCTCTGTGACACAGGTCAGTCTGACACACACACACACACACACACACACACACACACACACACACACACACACACACACACACACACACACAGTCATACTCTGTACATACATGTCAAGTTAAGTGATGCACAATCGAACACAGAGACATGCACATTATTATTTTTTTGTATGAGAGATAATAAGCAGAGTTGGGAAGGTTACTTTTGAAATGTAATAGATTACAGATTACTAGTTACTCTATTTAAAATGTAATAAGTAATGTAACTATTTCAATTATTTAATCAAAGTAATGTAACTTATTACATTTGATGACTTTTCTAATTTACTAACCAATGTTTTCAGCTGTTAGGGTAAATGTTCCCTCCTTCCTTCCTTCCTTCCTTCCTTCCTTCCTTCCTTCCTTCCTTTCTTCCTTCCTTCCTTTCTTCCTTCCTTCCTTTCTTCCTTCCTTCCTTCCTTCCTTCCTACCTTCCTACCTTCTTTTTTTCCTTCCTTTCTTCCTTTCTTTCTTCCATCCTTCCGTGTGTCCTTCCTTCCTTCCTTTCTTCCTTTCTTCCTTTCTTCCTTCCTCCCTTCTTTCCTTCCTTCCTATTTTCCTCCCTCCCTTCCTTCATTCCTTCCTTCCTTCCTTCCTTCCTTCCTTCCTTCCTTCCTTCCTTCCTTCCTTCCTTCCTTCCTTCCTTCCTTCCTTCCTCCCTCCCTCCCTCCCTCCCTTCCTTCCTTCCTTCCTTTCTTCCTTTCTTCCTTCCTTCCTTCCTTCATTCCTTCCTTCCTTCCTATTTTCCTTCCTTCCTAAGATCTAAGATCAGCTGTTAGGGTAAATGTTCCCTCCTTCCTTCCTTCCTTCCTTCCTTCCTTCCTTCCTTCCTTCCTTCCTTCCTTCCTTCCTTCCTTTCTTCCTTCCTTCCTTCCTTCCTTCCTTCCTAAGACCTAAGTTCAGCTGTTAGGGTAAGTGTTCCCATTAAGCACCCAAATCTAAGTTCAGCTGTTGTCATGGATACTGACATGATTTATAAGGGAGATCATTTCTTATAAAGCAACATTTATCTCTCATTTGAAAATGTATTCATTAGTTCAGTTAGGAACACTCTCATAATCAAACCACATCAAACCATTTATTGAATATAAAATAAAGATATTTGATGAATAAAGTGGGTTTAATTGGTACTGTGACTCCATGTGTGCTCCAAATTATGTCCAAGTCATTATTTATTTATAAAATATATTTTTTTAAATGTTTTCAAATAATTAAAAACAGCAACATATATATTCAGTAACATGTTAAATAATTTTTAAAAAAGCAAAATCTTAAACGTCTGACTTCATATGTAATCATCAACATTTTCATAAGTAACTGTAATTTAAAGACACATCAGTCACATCTCAGTAACTGTAACAGATTACAGTTTCTATTTATCCTGTAATTAAATTACATAACGCTGTTACATGGAACTAGTTACTCCCCAACGCTGGTGATAATATTATTACAGTGCTCTTAAAAACGTGTGTCAATGTAAATGCAACTTTGGATACTCTGATTTTTTAATAGGTGACAGCTCTGTTGCCATGACTACCAGCTACATCCTAACAACGTCATGTACCATATAGTCCCACATGTAGATTAGACTTGTTTTTATTTAGTTTCCTAAATTATTTCATTATTCATTTTAACTTGCTGTACTTCCTTGTTATTGTTTTATTGCTTTAACTGTGAAGCACTTAAAGCTGCATTTTATGAATGATAGTAAAATAACTTCCTGCATCATCATCCTGTGACAGCTGCAACGCTGTAGATAAAAACATGTCAATTCCATAGAAGAAGACAAAGTTCACCAGAGAATATTATTGTACCTCATCTACAAATCATGAGGCAAATCTAAATCACTCTGATAGAAAAACAGCTCATCGTAAATGCATCCAAGTAGCATTAGAGACAGATTGAAACCTGATTATTCAAAGCAACACTATTCCTCTGTTTTAAAAAAAAACTATTAATCAACCACAACATCGTATATTTTAATCGTTTTTGGATAACAACAGAGAAATAAGATATATCAAGCTTTGCATACACACACACACACACACACACACACACACACACACACACACACACACACACACACACACACACACACACACACACACACACACACACACACACACAAACAGGACTTATGAGTTCATGGCTGTTTTGTTTCTGCACATTTGATCTTCAGTACTTCATAAGCAAATTATAAGGTTTGTCTTTCATGTGTCAGCTGGCGTGTTGATCTTTGACAGGTATTATTCTTTCAGTAACTCCTACCTAATAATACAACCTACCAAATAATAACTTATTAGGAAGGAAGAAGGAAGGAAAGTAGGGAAGAAGGAAGGAGGGAAGGAAGAAAGGAGGGAAAGGAGGGAGGGAGGAAGGAAGGAAGGATGGAGGAAAGAAGGAAGGAGCAAGGGAGGGAGAAAGGAAAAGAGGAAGGGAGGAAGGAAGGAAAGAAGGAGAGAGGGAGGAAGGAAGGAGGGAAGGAAATAAGGACAGAAGGAAGGAAGAAAGGGGGATGGAGGAAGGAAAGAAGGAAGGGAGGAAAGAGAGAGGAAGGAAAGAAAGAGAGAAGGAGGGAGTAAGGACAGACGGAAGGGAGGAAGGGAGGAAAGAAGGAACAGTCAAAACAGACGACACAGAGGTTAATACAAAAAAAATCCCCAGCTTTATCTTTTAAATCAAATTTGGATTTTATCCAGATACTTGAAATGACAAGTGTATTGTAAATCTTTTGGGTCGAGTCCAAGTTGATCTTCAGTACTTCATAAGCAAATTATAAAGTATGTCTTTCATGTGTCAGCAGGCGTGTTGATCTTTGACAGGTATTATTCTTTCAGTAACTCCTACCTAATAATACAACCTACCAAATAATAACTTCTTCAATCAACACTTGAGATTTAAATGTTTTTTTTCCCTCTCAAGACAAACGAGGGAGTGAATCTGATTGAGAATAAATAAATAAATAAAAATGCTGTATTTCTGGAACTTCTGGAAAAATAGAGCAGTGTTTGGCTGTGTTGGGGTGCGGCGTGTCCACCCGCACAGCCGTGTGTCATAGAGGTGTGGGTTGCATGGAAAAAAAGGTGCGGCTGTTTTGACAAAGAAAGAAAGAGAATAACTCAAATTACTAATCATTTATGTTATTCGTAATTATTGTAGACGCTTCTGCTGCTTCTCGCTGTTTAAACCTTGTTTGTTCTTTTCACTGCAACCGCAAGAGAGGGAAAAAAAGAGGGGGAAATGTGTTAAATGTGATAATTAGAAGCTTGAGAAAGTCGTGTGAGGGCAAATTATGATGAAGATGTATTTAAAGTGATGATGTCATAGAAACCAGCTTGTCTGTTGTGTTGTACAGTTATAGCAGATGTATGTTGTGAGTCCTGAGGGCCTGAACTGTCATCTCCTAGTGATTGGGTTTGTGTTCTGTCTGCTGTGTGTGTGTGTGTGTGTGTGTGTGTGTGTGTGTGTGTGTGTGTGTGTGTGTGTGTGTGTGTGTGTGTGTGTGACAGAGAGAGAGAGAGAGAGAGAGAAAGAGAGAGAGTGTGTATAGGTGTGTGTGACTGGAAGAGAGAGAGAGAGAGAGGAGAGCGAGAGAGAGAGAGAGAGAGAGAGAGAGAGAGAGAGAGTGTGTGTGTGTGTGTGTGTGTGTCGTGTGTGTGTGTGACTGACAGAGAGACAGAGAAAGAGAGAGAGAAAGAGAGAGAGTGTGTGTGTGTGTGTGTGTAGGTGTGTGTGACTGGAAGAGAGAGAGAGAGCGAGAGAGAGAGAGAGAGAGAGAGAGAGAGAGAGAGAGAGAGAGTGTGTGTGTGTGTGTGTGTATGTGTGTGTGTGTGTGTGTGTGTGTGTGTGTGTGTGCATGTGTGACTGACAGAGAGAGAGAGAGAGAGAGAGAGAGAGAGAGAGAGAGAGAGAGAGAGAGAGAGAGAGAGAGAGAGAGAGAGTTGTAGGTGTGTTGTGTTAGATGTTAAAACAAAGCTTTTATGTCTCGGTCAGCAAGGTGTGTCCATGTCTGTATATAATGTGCATGTGTGTGTGTACGTGTGTGTGTGTGTGTGTGTACGTGTGTGTCTACAGCACGTAATGACTTGCCTGTTCATCTTTGTGTGATAGACCTGCGCTCTGATTGGTCGGTGTAACGTCAACATGTTTACAAAATAAAAGACAGGCAGCCAGCCAGCCATTTCCCAAAGCGCTGTCTGCTCTGAGCGTGTGTGTGTGTGTGTGTGTGTGTGTGTGTGTGTGTGTGTGTGTGTGTGTGTCGGAAAACACAAACATCCCATGTAAGGTTACAGCCATTCATCTCATGACACAGTCGGGTATTCACACTCTGACATTTGACCCAAAACTTGAACATGTGACTCATTTTACTTAATATTCTTCTTTACTTTCTGTCTTTCTATGAGACGTAACATTCATCCATCTGTTTGTCTGTCTCTGTCTATGAGCTGATGATTTCATAATTATATCACATGCATCTAATTGATTTTATTTTTAAATAATGTCTGCTGGTGAGATAACTAATTGTAATCAGAGTATTATTATATAGTTAAAACCAGACTATCAACAGGAATGGCATGCTGGCAAGTTAGTTATTTAACTTTATTTAACCCCTTAAATACTGTTCAGGGTCTAATTTGACCCATTTTTACCTTTGAGAGAAGAAAAACATGTTTTTTTGCAGCTTATTCACATTTGAGTTTGACTCAGTTATGTAAAAAAGAATGTAAAAAGCTGTTTATTCACATTTAATAGCATTCATTAAAAGCATTTGTTCATGTGATTGTAAATATTTCTCTATTAACAAAAAGTGTAAAAACTAAATAATGCACTGTCTCTGCTCTCTGAAAGCTTCATTAAGGAGTAATCATGACTGAATTAATGACTAATGAGGTATTCATGAATGATTTGAGGTTACAAAATGATGTGTAGAGGCTCATTATGAGGAGGATACTGTGAGATACCTGAATATGAACAGTATGTAAGGGTTAAAGGAACACTATGCAGGATTTGTGAGTTGGTGTTGGTGGTAAATACACAGCATTCAGAGAGAGAGAGAGAGAGAGAGAGAGAGAGAGAGAGAGAGAGAGAGCATGAGAGTGAATGAAAAGAGCGAGCGGTGATGTCAAGAACAGAGTCATGAATCAGAGAAATACAGCGTCAGCGTCATTTTCTGATACTTTGCTGGCAGTTACATTCAAAAGCATAAATAAACACAATCGCACGCCTCCGCACAAACCTGCAGGAAGGTGCGGAGCTTCATCCTGTCTGCTGTGTGTGTGTGTGTGTGTGTGTGTGTGTGTGTGCAGCTCAGTCAAGCAGACACACACAGACCTGCTGATCTTGACACATCCATGACACAGAGAGCAGAGAGGAGCAGAGGAGAGAAACAGGACAGTAATGTAACCTGTAACGCTGTGAGTGCCACTATACCACACACACACACACACACACACACACACACACACACACACACACACACACACACACACACACACACACACACACACACACACACACACACACACACCTATTAAACAAAGAGTCTCTGCAGATAAATACATCGCCACACATTTAAATAAGGTAGGTGATGATTGAGAGCGACATTGTTTTTTAAGGAAATCCTGTGTAGTATACCTTTAAATAATACATCTGGCATCATTCACATATTTTCCTTATTGTCAACAAACCAAAACTTGCAATGTTTCCATCTCTCAATACTTTTATAATTGTCCTACTCTAAAACAGCTGAGCTCTGTAGGTTTTAACAAATCTTTCTCAAAGGAAATGCAAAGTGCATTCGTTAGGAACTATTTTGCAATGATGGATTAATGCACATTTGGCATTATAAGTTCATCAGCAGCATGGTTTATGTGGGATTGAGTCAAAATAAACTAGTCAAATCAATTTATTCATAGAGCAAATTTAAAGTAATAAATGTCGGCTGATGTGTTTTTTACAAAGACTGAATTAGATGATTAGAATAAAATAAAAACAAAGAAATAATCATGAGGATCAAAGGAAGACATTAATAGTGTAGAGTTAAATAAATAAAGTGTGGATGAAATCCTATAAACACAAAAACATTGTACAGAAACTAGATAATAATAGAAAAGGTGTGTTTCCATGGTAATGAACGGACAGCGCAGCAATTGACTAACTGATGTGTTTTAGTGTTTGGACAATAATGGAGTTTTATGGCACAGAGGAATCAGATATGTTAGGCTTTGAATACACACACACACACACACACACACACACACACACACACACACACACACACACACACACACACACACACACACACACACACACACACAATACTTAGTGTTAGTTTTTTATCTCTTTAAGGGATTTTATAATAAGAAAAATATAGAATATCTCCAGACTTAACCTTTGAATCTCTCTTTTAAAAGATTATTTTTCTAATTTCCTTCAGTTGTTTTATATTCTTCTGTATTTTTATTCTGTTATCATGTTTCATAGTTGTTTGTTACAAAAAAAACTGCTGGAGGCGGAGGATGCTGAGAAGTGGATTTCTGACACATGCAAAGCATCTATATGACAAAGATGATGGGAACCAGAGCAACAGCTGGCATGTGACTGAGCTCATGAGTTAGATTTAGGCTTGTGATGCTGTGGTGAAACCCTGTGAGAGTCCACTGACAGCTGTCACACTACCGCCTGCTGAATGTGCTTTATGTCCTCTCACGGATCACTAACCATTTAACTGCCATCATTTATCACCATACCGTAAGATTTTATTTTTTATAATTTCTGATTCAGGATCACAGTCAGCGTCACTCACTGCTGGTTCATCAGGTTCGTGTTGACCGACATGTTGACACATTTCAGTACTGTGACACACAAGAGGACTGACACAGGAGATACGGGACAAACTGAAACAGGATCTTTCCTTTAGTGAGACTTTACTGTTTGACAGCAGACATAAACAGTCAATATTCACAGACAGACTATTGTTCCAGCTGCAACAATAAACCAAGCCTATATTATGTCATCTGTTTTTAATGTAAAACAGCTAAATTAGATCTCAAAATATCAGTTGGTATCCTCAGGGAGGAAGGAAGAAGGAAGGAAAGTAGGGAAGAAGAAGGAAGGAAGGGAGGAAGAAGGAAGGAGGGAGGAAGGAAGGGAGGAAAGGAAAGAAGGAAGGAAAGTAGGGAAGAAGGAAGGCGGGAAGGAACAAAGGAACAAAATGAGGGAGGAAGGAAGAAGGAAGAAAAGTAGGGAAGAAGGAAGGAGGGAAGGAAGAAAGGAGGGAAGGAAGGAAGGAAGGGAGGAAAGAAGGAAAGGAAGGAGGAAGGAAGGGAGGAAAGGAAAGAAGGAAGGAAAGTAGGGAAGAAGGAAGGAGGGAAGGAAGAAAGGAAGGAAAGGAGGGAGGAAGGAAAGGAGGAAAGGAAAGAAGGAAGGGAGGAACGAAAGGAGGGAGGAAGGAAGAAGGAAGGAAAGTAGGGAAGAAGGAAGGAGGGAAGGAAGAAAGGAGGGAAAGGAGGGAAGAAGGAAGGAAGGATGGAGGAAAGAAGGAAGGAGCAAGGAAGGAAGGAATGAAGGAGAGAAGGAGGAAGGGAGGAAGGAAGGAGGGAAGGAAATAAGGACAGAAGGAAGGAAGAAAGGGGGATGGAGGAAGTAAAGAAGGACGGGAGGAAAGAGAGAGGAAGGAAGGGAGGAAAGGAGCGAGGGAGGAAGGACAGACGGAAGGAAGGAAAGAAGGAACAGTCAAAACAGACGGGGTTAATTTGACCCGGGAGGACGACACGGAGGTTAATACATCTGTATATCACATATTATATAAATCTATCAGAAGTGTGGAGATGAGTCACATGACTTCGACTTGAGTCCTGAATCTGATGAGTTTATATTACATTTAACGAAATCAAAAGTACATTAAACTGCCCAGTGATGCAACTTTACTTGGTGTGAATGACTTGATTTCTCCCCCAAACCTAAAGATTCAAAATTATTATAATAAGTTTACATTTCAATTTCAATTTACATTTGATTACATCAGTTACAGCAAATCAACTTTTCATTTTCCTGACATTATTTAAACTTGACAGATTATTTTTCATTGTATCTCTGTTATATCAGTACCATCTTTTAACCTGAAAAGTCCTGTAATGGTCAGTTTTTGGAGCCTCTTCCATCCAAATGCAATGTTTATAAAATATATTACATACTTTCAGTTTTAGAGGATCTGTGGTTTGGTCAGTTTCCTTCTTACTGGACTGTGTACTGATGTTTTAAACTGATCAGCAACAGACAAAAAAAGCAGATAAGATTACTTTGGAAAAAATCTTGTTTAGTCTGAAGTGTGTACATGTTTCAATGAGTCTGACTCTTGCTGTTTGTGAAGTGGAGGATCACACACACACACACACGTAAACACAGGTAAGGTGGTCTCTGGACACCTGGACACCTCGCTCTGTACATATGTATAACACACACACACACACACACACACACACACACACACACACACAAACACACACACACACACACACACACACACACAGACACAGACACAGACACAGACACACACACACACACACACACACACACACACACACACAAACACACACACACACACACACACACACACACACACACACACAAACACACACACACACACACATATATAAGATGCACTTGTTCCTCATAGATGTAAGGAAGCATCCAATTGAAAAAGAAATGTTGTTATCTAGTTTTGTTCAAGTCGGCACATGCTGACTCTGTGTGTGTGTGTGTGTGTGTGTGTGTGTGTGTGTGTGTGTGTGTGTGTGTGTGTGTGTGTGTGTGTGTGTGTGTGTGTGTGTGAGAGAGAAAGAGAGAGAGAGAGAGAGCGAGTGTGTGCGTGAGTGTGCGTGTTTCCGGTGGTGTGTGAGTGCATAGGAAGCCGATCAGTCAGTAGAGTTAAAGGTAAACGGTATTTAGTCTCCTCAAGCCCTGTAGTCATGACGCTTTGATGTGAGGATGGAAATGTGTGTGTGTGTGTGTGTGTGTGTGTGTGTGTGTGTGTGTGTGTGTGTGTGTGTGAGAGAGAGAGTGACTGAGTGTGTATCTCAGTGTGTGTGTGTGTTTGTCACAGGACATGACAACACCACCAATTTGGCCTCCAGGTGTGCCCACTGATTTTTGGGACAGACGCCAACTTCAAACGGGCCTTCCTCCTCTTTCCTCCTCTTCATCCTTTGACGGATGAAAGGACGAACCAGGAAGACACAACAACACAGACAGAGAGAGACAGCAGAGGAAGAGGGTCGCTGAGGGGGGGGGGGGGGGGGGAGGGAGGGAGTGGCAGGATTGACATAAATAAAAGAGGAAGGAAAGAGAAAAGGAAGTACGGCATTATGAAAGAAAGCAAGTCGGAAAACAAGGGACAGAAGTAAGAGACAGAAAAATACAATGATCAATTCATTAAGGAGTAAGTAAACAAAATAGAGAATGAAAGGGTCAATTTTACATGTGACAAAATAATCTGAACTCAAAGGTCCCTTACTAGCTTTTTCACAGCTTGTCTTCATGTCACCTAAATGGTGCTTTATGAAGTTTTTAAATATTTAACATGTTACTGAATACATATATTGCTGGTTTTAATTCTTTGAAATCAATTTTATTTTAAATATTTAGTAAATAAATCATGACGTGGGCTTATTTGGAGCACACATGGAGCTTAAATGGAGTCACAGTACCAATTAAACCCACTTTATTCATCAAATATCTTTATCTTATATTCCAAAATCTACATGAACTAATGAATACATTTTCAAATGAGAGATAAATGTTGCTTTATAAGAAATGATTTCCCTTATAAATCATGTCAGTATCCATGAAAAACAGCTGGACTTAGATTTTGGTGCTTAATGGGAACATTTACCCTAACAGCTGAAAACATTGATCTTAGGAAGGAAGGAAGGAAGGAAGGAAGGAAGGAGGGAAGGAGGGAAGGAAGGAAGGAATGAGGGAAGGAAGGTAGGAAGGAGGGAAGGACAGCAGGAAGGAGGGAAAGAAGGAAGGAAGGAAGGAAGGAAGGGAAGAGGGAAAGAAGGTAGGAAGGAAGGAGGGAAGGAAGGTAGGAAGGAAGGAAGGTAGGAAGGAAAGAAGGAAGGAAAGAAGGAGGGAAGGTAGGAGGGAAGGAGGGAAGGAAGGAAGGAGGGAAGGAAGGTAGGAAGGAGGGAAGGACAGAAGGAAGGAGGGAAAGAAGGAAGAAAGGAAGGAGGGAAGGAGGGAAGGAAGGAGGGAAGGAAGGTAGGAAGGAGGGAAGGACAGAAGGAAGTAGGGAAAGAAGGAAGGAAGGAAGGAAAGAGGGAAGGAAGGTAGGAAGGAAGGAAGGAAAGAAGGAAGGAAAGAAGGAGGGAAGGAAGGAAGGTAGGTCAGAAGAGGAAGGAAGGGAGGAAGGAAGGAAATAAGGAAGGAAAGAAGGAAGGAAGGAAGGAAGGAAGGAAGGAAGGAAGGAAGGACAGATGAAGGGAATATTTACCCTAACAGCTGAAAACATTGGTTAGAAAATTAGAAAAGTAATCAAATGTAATAAGTTACATTACTTTGATGAAGTCATTGAAATAGTTACATTACTTATTACATTTTAAATAGAGTAACTAGTAATCTGTTACCTATAACACTTCCAGAGTAACTTTCACAATAGAATAGGGAATAGAGAAGGCAGATGGCTTCTATACAAGATTAAAAAAAACATTCATATTAATCCATATTAGGCGAGTTGGAGGGATGGCTAGATAGAGAAATGGACTTAATTGCAGGAGACCACTGTTTGCTTCCAGGTTCCTAACCAATTATGTTTTTGTGTTTAAACCTAACCATGTAACCACGACGTTGTCAAACAATAAAAACATAATTATTTTATTTAACAGTTGCATAAAGCAGCATATTAGAAAAACCCAAGCCAATTGTTTGATTATGAGGATGTATTGAAAAGATGTCAATCAACTGGATGTATTTTATGACTTAAGTTGTATGTATGAACATCACATGAGGACAGACACAGTTTAATAAGACTGGACGTATAGAAACACAACTCCGTGCAATCCTGAGCGACATCGAGGTGAACCCTGCGTAGTGTTTGGGTGTGGAAGGTGCATTAAAGTGAAGTTAATCCTCTTTAAGCACAAACTACACTGTAGATTTTTTTCCTCATTATCCGCCTGATGATGTCGCTGCTGTTGCTATAAGTTACTAAACATCCCATCCCATCCCTTGAGTTAATGTATGTAATCCTTTTAGCTCCTCTGAAGGATCAGGTTAAAGACCCCTCTGTCATCCATCATCATCTTAAGGCAAAGTTTAGTTTTTGAGATAAATGAGGGAAATCCCACAATTGGATCAATAAAAAGAGCCGACTGCGTGGTTTTGTGTTGCATGAGAAAAAGTTTTCTTAACTTTAACACCTTAAGCTTTGTGTCGTCAAACTGACCCCGTCTGTTTTGACTGTTCCTTCTTTCCTCCCTTCCTTCCTTCCTTCTTTCCTTTCCTCCCTTCTTTCTTTCCTCCCCCCTACCTTTCTCCCCTTCCTTCTTTCCTCTGTCCTTCTTTCCTTCCTTCCTCCCTTCTTCTTTTCCTTCCTCCCTCCTACCTTCATTCCTTCCTTCCCTTCCTTCCTTCTTCCCTTCCTTCTTTCCTTTCCTCTCTTCCTTCTTCCTTTCCTTCCTTCCTTCCTCCCTCCTTTCCTTCCTTCTACCTTCCTTCCTTCCTCCTTTACTTCTTCCTTCCTTCCTTCCTTCCTTCTTCCTTCCTTCCTTCCTCCCTTCCTTCTTCCTTCCTTCTTTCTCCCTTCCTCCTTTCCTTACTTCCTTCCTTCTTCCTTCCTTCGTTCTTCCTCCCTTTCTTCCTTCTTTCCTCCCTTCCTTCCTTGACTCGAGGACAACAGGAGGGTTAATACAGTAATAGACTTCTCTGTTCCCTCATTTCCATTTCCTGTGTCCAGTTTACACTTGAACGCATCACAACTTGCTGTATTCACTGTGCTCTGGATAAATGGCCGTCAATAAATCATCATTAGGTCAAGGTCCAGGTAGAATTTATTACCAATTGCTTGCACCGTCACACAAACTTTGACCACAGGTGACATTTAGACAATATAACACTTGCTGCAGAGTCTCAAACAGCTGCTGTGTTCATGCATTTTCCACATGTTTGACTTTAACACTGGTGGTATTTTAAACATAAGCTGCAAATATTTGGAGAAAAATTGCAGCATCAAAGACGTACAGAAGAACTACATTGCTGCATTAAATGTTTATGTGCTTTATCTGTTCTAAAATGGAAGAATAATCACACTTAATTGACCCAGGTATTAATTATCAGTAGCTACTGTACAGCTCTAAGTTTAGATTTTTCACCTGCTGTGGGTGTTGCAATGCCTCCCATCACCCATGTGTCATTTTTTGCAACGTAGTGAGTCTGTAGTCTTATTGTGAAACATTAAGATGCGAGCCAGACGGGGTTAAAATATAGCATTTTTCTGTGACCTCAATGCCGCAGCTGTCTGGCTGGCTCACTGCCTCTCCTTTCCCTATCAAAACCACTGTCTGTTACCCAACCTGAGCAACAATGAGGGCTAATCCCCAGTTAATGCGTTAGCGATTAGCCAGGTACAGCGCTACAGTGTGAGTCACGTTCAGACAGACACAATCGAAAGCAAGAGGGATTTCAGTGCTAATAACCTACTCTGCAGGCTCCACACACACACACACACACTCACTGACAGACACACATATACAAGCAGGTAAAGATGGAATAAACAGAGACAGACAGAGTACAACATGTAGGTTAACACACCCTGAGTAGGTGTACGATGTCGTTACAAACACAGGAGACAAAAACAGAGACAGACTGAGGCCTACTTCACTCATAGACAGGTTTAAAAAGTTCCTCCTTCTTTCCTACCCCAAAAAAATGTATCTTCAAAAGAAAATGTGAAGATAGACACTGTTAAGACCGTGCTAAACCAACAGGTGACGATATAATCCTGAACCTAAAGCTATGTTGGCTAGCCGAAATAAAGTTATTTCCAGGAGGTTACCTGTAATTGCAAAGGCGTGGGTGTGTGTGTGTGTGTGTGTGTGTGTGTGTGTGTGTGTGTGTGTGTGTGTGTGAGTGAGTGTGTGTGTGTGTGTGTGTGTGTGTGTGTGTGTGTGTGTGTGTGTGTGTGTGTGTGTGTGTGTGTGTGTGTGTGTGTGTGTGAGTGAGTGTGTGTGTGTGTGTGTGTGTGTGTGTGTGTGTGTGTGTGTGTGTGTGTGTGTGTGTGTGTGTGTGTGTGTGTGTGTGTCTTATTTATATCAAGGACCATGTACAAAACATTTAATAAATCTCAAAAAAGAGAGAAGATCCTTTGCAGCAGATTTAGCTAACAGCTAATTTCCATCTGCAGTCCCTGGGCAGATAAATCTAACACATAAAAAAAAAAACACACACACACACACACACACACACACACACACACACACACACACACACACACCTCCGCTGTTGAAGGTCCAGGAGAACATTTTTTGGATGTAATAAATACAACACACATGTTTCAAAGCTGATTTTTTAATTATGTTTAATAAACACAAGTCAAATTTGTACATTTGCATATATAAAAATGTGTTAGTATAGCCTATTCTTTATATTTTGCTATCTTAGTATGTATAGTTACCGTATTTAGTATATCATAGTATATGTATCGCCACTATGTGTCCG
>NC_084976.1:28451799-28480594 GCF_963691925.1 Scomber scombrus | reverse complement strand
GTGTCAAACATCCTTTAACCTGAGAAAAACATGTGATGTTACAAGATGAAGACAATACAAAAAGGTCACAAGACATAAGGCCGAACAGATACCACAATATAAACTACACAAAACATACAGTCATATACTAGACTGTTTGTATAGTAATATACATAGAGAGTGGAAGAGTAACTGTACGTGTATGTGTGACATCACAAGCTAAAAACTCCCTCCTTTCCTTCCTTCTTCCTCCCTTCTTCCTTCCTTCCTTCCACCCTCCTTTCCTTCATTCCTTCCTCCCTCCCTCTTTTCCTTCCTTCTACCTCCCTTCCTTCCTCCTTTACTTCCTTCTTCCTCCCTTCCTTCCTTCCTTCCTCCCTTCCTCCCTTCCTTCTTTCCTTCCTTCCTCCCTCCCTCCTTTCCTTCCTTCTTCCTCCCTTTCTTCCTTCCTTTCTTCCTTTCCTCCCCTTCCTCCTTTCCTTACTTCTTTCCTTCCTTCTTAATACAGTAATAGACTTCTCTGTTCCCTCATTTCTGCTGAAGCTCTGCAGCACCTGTGTCCCTGTGCACACATGAAGTTTCTAAACACCCTCATCCTAGAAGGAGTGCTTCAAAGGATCCGTTGCAGTGACCTAAAAAGTTATTAGAAAAACATAGAAAAAGTTATGTTGTAAAAAAACACCTGTGTATGTGTGGACTAGTCCTGAAAGGTTCACTCTCTCCTTGTTTTCTCATCCCTCACATTTGTTAGTTTGTTCTCAGATGCAATGCTATCTTACTTTGACCATTGACTATATGAGCTGGTTCTCACTGCACAGTTCTGCTCTGCTACCAATCTCATCCTCTCTCACTGGACTCTCATCCTCTGATAGATCTATATCTGAATCTGCCTCAGTGAGTCTATTAATGACATCTATAAATTAACTATTCAAAAGAAAACAACATAAACTCAGCTCTGAAAACTCACTGAAATGTTCCTGGGATTCCTTCTTTCCTTTCCTCCCTTCCTTCTTTCCTCCCCCCTACCTTCCTCCCTTCCTTCTTTCCCTTCCTTCCTCCCTTCCTCTTTTTCTTCCTCCCTCCTACCTTCATTCCTTCCTTCCTTTCCTTCTTTCCTTTCCTCCCTTCCTTCTTCCTTTCCTTCCTTCCTTCCTTCCTTCCTTCCTCCTTTTCTTCCTTCTTCCTCCCTTCCTTACACCCTCCGTTCCTTCCTTCCTTCCTCCCTTCCTTCCTTCCTCCTTCCTCCTTTCCTTCCCTTCTACCTCCCTTCTACCTCCCTTACTGAATCTTACTACTGATCTTACTGAATACAACTTAAATATAACATAAAAACAGTTGTAATTATGAATCACATGCTTACCTTTTTTCTTTTTTTTCTCCATACAATGTGCTCGTTGACATGGCAACCATTGTGGGGAAAAAAACCAGGCACAGGCAAGTTGGCTTGGTCACACCTCCCACATGTCGTTTTAAAGCGCCAGTTGTTCTCTATAAGGATCAACAGGACTTAATACAGTGACATGTGTAGGATGAGACATATGTGCAAAAATGTAAAGTCCACTAGAATGAACTGCTACTTAAACTAATAGTTTTATATGTAGCATTTAGTACATTTTCTTCATTTTTAAACATTTTATTTTATAATAGTTGAGCATGTTTAACCCTTACACACTGTTCAGGTTCACATTAAGCCCATTTTTTTACATTTGACAGTTTGTAAAAACACCCTATACACATTTATTTAAGGTGGGACTTTTCCTAATGTGACCCCCAGTATACAACAATGGAAATAAAATGCATTCATTTCTTTTAATTTTGTGCAGCTAAAACACATTCTTATATATGCAAATGTGCAAATTTGACTTGTGTTTATTAACATGATTAAAAAATCAGCTTTGAAACATGTGTGTTGTATTTATTACATTCTATAAAATGTTCTCCTGGACCATAAAATAGTGATTGTGAAACATTGAATAATGACTGATGGGGATTTTATGAATGTGAATTGCTGTAGAGACGAATTATGAGTCAGAATATGAACAGTGTGTGAGGGTTGAAAATGTCTCTGTGGGACAAAAAAAACTTGAACTGTGTTTCTGGAGGTTTACAAAAAAAACAAAAAAGCATACAGAGTCTAAATTTGACATTTGCATTTTGTGTTTGTGTTTTATTTTTTTAACACCAAGCAGTGAAAATGTTTTATTATTATATTTTAAAAGCCAGGAGAAATTCATGAACTGATACCAGATGTCTCAGGATCATTTTTATGATGTCAGGAGCAAAGTTTGATACAGTATATTATTAAAAATTAGTAAAGGATCTTTAAAAAAATCACCACACACACATACATGCAGTAACGGCTGATGACTAAGCAGAGTATCAATTTCTTGGCACATCATACGTAAAAAAACACACATGCTGGTTTTTCTTCTTATAAAACAAAATCTACCTCTCTTTCTTTAGCTATAGTTGATATACAGTAGATACTTTTAGCTATAATGTTGTATTTGTTTATTAAATCTCTATGAAAGTCTGCAGCCAATATAATGTAACATCCATTATGAATCTATTTACATGTATTTTTTTACTTAGTCTGTCATTGTTACAGTGTTTTTAATAGGAGAGTGCTATTCTTTTTTAGATGAAGAAGAAAAAAAACAAAATGTTCTGGTTTGATCTGAGCTGGTAAATAGAAGCATAACCAAAATTAAAGACGACCTTGAAACAAACACACGCTTGATGAGAGAGAGAGAGAGAGAGAGAGAGAGAGAGACACACACACACACACAGAGAGAGAGAGAGAGGGAGAGAGAGAGAGAGAGAGAGAGAGGGAGAGAGAGAGAGAGAGGCGAGGTTGATGTTGCCGTCATAGATCATGTGCGACAATCACTTACAGCAGAGTGAGGCCCCACACAGTCAGAAAAACCACAGACAAACACGTCTGCGCATGCACACACACACACACACACACACACACACACACACACACACACACACACACACACACAAACATCATGTGTGGGAGCAACTGACTGGTTTTTAAAAGAGCTCTTTTTGGGAGAATAAAGCTAATTTACAAGAAATCTGAACAACCCGAAACCACAGATGATCACTTCTACCAGATGTTTCAATCAGCTGAGGGTTAAAAAAATATACACTCAGCCTACAATCGCAGATGCAACTAAGTTAATATCACCTTCTAAAACTTACGGAAAAATTAGCTTTTTGTAGAAAGGCTCAGTGTGAGTGAACACAGACAGAGGACTGCACTTCATTGTTGCGTTTGGTTGTTGAAGCCTGTCACCGAGGCAAATGAACCATCGCTTAGCAACAAGTAGCATACTTGAAGTTCATTTTATTAAGTATGCTTGAGTGTAAGTGTAAGTATAGCAAGTATACTACGGACCATGTACTTGTAGTGTACTAGAAAGTTTACTCTACTTCCTCCCGTCCCTCCTTTCCTTCCTTCCTTCCTCCCTTCCTTCCTTCCTCCCTCCCTCCTTTCCTTCCTTCCCTCCTCCCTTCCTTCCTTCCTTCCACCCTCCTTTCCTTCCTTCCGTCCCTCCCTTCATCTTTTCCTTCCTTCTTCCTCCCTTCCTTCCTTCCTTCCTCCCTCCCCTCCCTCCCTCCCTCCCTCCCTCCCTCCCCTCCCTCCCTCCTTCCTTCCTTCCTTCCTTTCTCCCTCCCTCCCTCCCTCCCTCCCTCCCTCCCTCCTTCCTTCCTTTCTCACTCCCTCCCTCCTTCCTTCTTCTTTCCTTCCTTCCCTCCTTTTCTTCCGTTCTTCCTTCCTTCCTCCTTCCTCCTTTCCTTCCTTCTTCCTCCCTCCCCTCCTCCCTTACTTCCCTCCTTTTCTTCCCTCCTTTCCTTCCTTCTTCATTCCCTTCCTTCCTCCCTCCTCCCTTCTTTCCTTCCCTCCTTCCTCCCTCCCTCCTTTCCTTCCTTCCTTGACTCGAGGACAACAGGAGGGTTTAAAGTATAAGTGTAAGTCTTAGTATTAATGTATTAGTCTTAGAATTTTCTTTATACTTTTCAGTATTAGGCCAAGTATACTTCACTATACTATTCTTAAGTATATAAAATATCGTATATAAAAAGTAAACTTCAAGTACACTGCCTCAGTTTGAGTATAAAATAAGTATACTCATAGTACACTTGAATAAACTACTTTTAGCTAAGGGATGCTCCAGTGTGTGACGATACAGTGGTACAGTAGAAATTCCTGTGAATCTTCATAACATGTGTCACACCAGCAATAAATAATCTTTTCCACTTCACGTAACTGACATTTATCAGCCACTGACTATAGACACATCTGTCATGTTTTCTGACCTGGAAAGTCTGGTTATTCAACTTTAAAAATGTGCCTAAGAAGTGATACAGAAGGAACATGTTGGAGAAAATATCTCGTCATTTAAAGGATGTTTACGCTGTGTTTTGGTGCTTTTGTTGCCCTGAACTTCAGAGTATTATAAAACAGCTTAGTTAGTTGTGAATATGTCGTTAAAGCGTTCCATTAAAGAAACTAAATCTGTATATTTAAGAGTCCAGCTCTCAGATCCTAATGGCACTCTCAGTAAGTGCTGCATCGCATTACATTCATTCGTCGGCCACTTATGTGCAATGTGACTTTTTCTACAAGTGCATTAAAACATCATCGGAACAAGAACTATTTCCTGCAGGTTTCCTTAAAACTTGGGGAGCGTGCAAAGTGTGTTCAGAGTGTTACAGTAAGTGTTTTGGTTTGGTGAAAGATCGGCAGTGACTCTACCGTCCTGATTCAAACAAGGTGAGTGACCACAACGTCCTCCCACGGAGAGACAGGGGCCACATCCTGCACCGGTGACGTGGTTTCCTGTTATGTTGCGGCCGGAGACGCATCAGGACACATTAGCATTTACACCACAAAAGATACATGTCTTAAAACGCGTCCCAGACCACCTCAGTCAGTTGTTTTAATGATTGGATCGCAATGGTCGTTTACACTTGTATTTAGCACTGTTCAGTTGTGATTGGATCATCCGATATGTGTCTTAATGACAGGTGTAAACTGGACCAGAGTGTCCAACTGTCCAGAGAGAGAGAGGAACCAGAGTGCAGAGTTTGACCACAGCTTGTAGGTATGTAGATGAGGTTCAGAAGACCTGCAACAGGGAGTCTGTGTAGTGCATCAAAGAAGAGTGTGTGGTATTATATTAGGCTGGCAGCAGTATTCTGGACTATAGCTGCAGAGGTCTGGTGGCAGATGCAGAAGCTAAGGTGAGGAGGCAGACGCAGAAGTCCAGGGAAGAGATGACAAAAACCTGGATTTATACACCTTGGCCTCCTTCCTAGTGAGGAACTGACAAATACTCCTGATGCTGTAGAGGAGGAATCTACAGTATTGTCAAAGTCTTCTCCACTCCAAGATGTCTGCCAGACAAGTAGTGATGCTTGCCTCCACTGAGTGTCAAATGAAGGGGAATAACAAGAAAAGGTTATCATCTGCATTATAGCTGCTATGGGGCAGAACCAAGCTGGAATGAAGGGAACTAGAGAAACAAACAAGGTGTTTTCTTCTACAGGTACCATTTCCAGTAAATACTAATGAGCATGTATCTTTTTAAGTCTATTGTCTACTTACATATATATTTGTCTGGCCATGTATCACCTGACTTGTGTCTCAGCTGTATGATAGCAGTGTGAGTCAGACACTCAGACAGATGGACATGTGGAAGTAACTGACCTGGAGACACAGAGGGACTTTCCACCTCTCTTCTTCCCCCCTCACTCCTTCCTCCTTCCACCCCTAAAAAAAAAAGTATTTTTGCTTTTCTTGTCAAAGAGGGAAGAGTGAGAGGAAAGTTGGGAGAAGGAGGTGTTAACACACAGTTGTTTTTCCATGACTTGTTTTTTATTGCACTGAAAATATGATTTATTTCCAGTTGGTCAAAATTATTTATTTCCATCTGGAAACAATCTAATAAAGTGACTACATGAAAAAAGTGGATTGAACACATTTTACCGTATTATTTTGTGGCTCATGTGTGAAGTTCCCTACTTTTCCTCAGTAGCGTCATTTCACCAGTAAGCCAAGATAAGGCAGGGGACGCAGTAGGGGGGAAACGGGGGGCGAAAAGGGTGGTTTTCCCTCCTTGGTGGAAAAAATGTGTTGAATCAGTTGTGCAATAGTCAATGTTGGTGAGCTGTACAATGAAAATCACTTACTATGAAATTTAGGCATCAACAAAGGAGACAACTACAGTATGTAAGTCGTTTTCAATTCAATTTTCTTCCACTTTTTAATACATTTTTTCAGTGAGTTCCTGCACCCAAGTAAGTTTAAATTGCTCCTCATAGCTGTCAGCAATGCTAGAATATGAGTGCATTCATTTTTAGGTCCAAGACATGATGACCTGATATCTTCTGATGAGTGACTGTGTGTGTCTGACAGTATTTAGGCACTGTAAATGATAAATATTATATTGTTTTGTGAACATTTGGGTGTTTAGTGTTTCTCTGGACTGAGTTTGTAATTGAAGAAATTGAGTTTATTGGAGATCAATAAACTCAAGGAGACCCCTTTCATTGTCTTTCTGTCTCCCCCTCTCTCCCTCTCTCTCTCATAGGTTCCCTGGTGGCCCATCGAGCTCAAAAGCTGCAGCAGATCCTGACGAAACCTTCCCCACACTGCCCTGTTCTATAACTCATTCATATCTCATGCATCAGAATAGTCATAGTACACTGTGCAAATGTAATAAAATGCCAATATTAAATTTGAGGCTGTGAAATAGGACAATGATATCCTGGTTCAACGAGATATATCACTGATCTGCAGCTTTACATAGAAAACCATGGGTGTATGTTGCACAACAAACCTTAAACAGACTTTTTGAGGAAGTGAAGATTGTACAATATACCCCCTCTCTTTCCAAGATGTCCTTTGTCTCATGGTCTATAACTTAAGCTGCTCTATACAAAGACATATGAGCACATGTATGCACACACACACACACACACACACACACACACACACACACACACACACACACACACACACACACACACACACACACACACACACACACACATATATATACTCTACTACCAGTGTGATGCCTTGGGGCTTTGGGAGCTTTGTTTTAACAATGACTGAAATGCCTTCAGACTGTCTTGAGATCAGTGAACATGACCATAATCCATCCTTTTAAAAAATGGTAAAATGAGCTTTTATGATGTTAACAATGTTAGAGAGACAGAAGGGAGAGAAAAAGAAAAAAAACAGTGCGGTGAGGCTGAGTAGAGGAGGCAGCGGTGAAGTGGAGAAAACCATACGCGCACACTGCTAACACTGATGTGGTGAACACAGAACTCTGCCATCTACATCTACCCACATATGCACACATATACACATATATACAGCACAGACTGCATATCAACGTCAGCACACACAGAAACCATTTAAAGATACACGGGCAACTGATACTTTACAGCCACGTGAATGCACAGAAACGCGTGAATAGCTGAAAAATACTACATTTTAAACATCATCACATGCTGCAAAACTACAAAGCTACATTGCAAAAATCTCCATCTTAATGAATCAGAAGTTCATCTTTAACCCTCCTGTTGTCCTCAAGTCAAGGAAAGAAGGAAAGATGGAAGGAAGGAAAGATGGAAGGAAAGTTGGAAGGATGGAAAGAAAGATGGAAGGAAGGAAAGATGGAAGGAAAGTTGGAAGGATGGAAAGAAAGATGGAAGGGAGGAAGAAGGAAGGAAGGAAGGAAGGAAGGATGGAAGGGAGGAAGAAAGAAGGAAAGGAGAGAGGAAGAAGGGAGGAAGGAAAGATGGAAGGATGGAAGGAAGGAAGGAAAGATGGAAGGAAAGAAGGGAGGAAGGAAGGAAGAGAAGACAGATGACAGGAAGGAAGGAAGGAAGGAAGGAAGGAAAGATGGAAGGGAGGCAGAAGGAATTAAAGGAGGGAGGAAGGAAGGAGGGAAGAAGGAAAGAAAGAGAGAAGGAGGGAGGAAGGAAGGAAGGAAGGAAGGAAGGAAGGAAGGAAGGAAGGAAGGAAGGAAGGAAGGAAGGAAGGAAGGAAGGAAGGGAAGGAAGGAACAGTCAAAACAGACGGGGTCAATTTGACCCGGGATGACGACACAAGGGTTAAAACAAATCATTACACTAGCAGGAGACGGACAGACGGAGTGGCCCGATGAATGAGATCCTGCACTCGTCTCTTCCTCCTTCACTGACTCTCTTCTGAAGTGCAGCTCCGATCCAGAATGAGCAGAGAATGAAAACAGGCCTCATGACAGAACCTCTATTGTTCCTGGACGTGTTTGAAATAGAAGACAACTGCACAGAGGATTTTTATCTCTCGGGACCGACAGCGCTTAGAAACAACACCCCTCTATCCGACCTGACAGCCTGTCTGTCTGTCTAATGTCTTTCTGATGTCTCCACGTCTAGTTCCTAACATCTTTGTTTTATCATGAGCATCAAGTCAATATATCTCCATCTTTATTATGTTTTCACTCAGTAGGGCTCATGCAAGAATTTGGTTGATCGGATTTGTCCTCACTAGTGGCACGAACAAGTGATTTAAGAAACACTTGTTGCATTCACCAAATTTGAATTTTCCCAGTAGTCCAGGCCAGTTCAGATCTTGAGCCAAAAACTTGAACACTTTTATATACACGGTCGCCCATAAAGTTGGAATAATTTAGTTTTCAGACACATTCCTCTTTTTATTTTCTATTTATACACATCAGTAATCACCTTTGACCAGGTGCAATGAGATTGATCAATACAATTTTGAGAATATATACACTTTATCTATATCAAGAATACATCACATTGTCACAATCTTTTCATGGAAAGAGATAAAAAATATTTTATTCCAACTTTATTGGCGACTGTGTATGTTGGAGTTTAAATTTTGATACTGAAATCAACCCAAAATCTTTATGATAAATAATTAATTCACTGTATGAGAGTAAAGTGCATCACGGATTGCTAATTAAGAAATAGGGAAAGTTTCATATTTCACATTCCAAACATCCTCATTTGCACCCACCAGTTTCACATGACCTATACTAAAATGTTCTCTTGTTCTCATCTACTGTAAGTCATAAACCACTTTGTTTTGTTTACTGACATCTAATGTCAAACCATTTCCTCTTTTTTTTGCATAATAAAATACAGCAGTGGTGTGATTCTCTCTATATATGCGTCAAGTGTTAAGCAAGACGTAAAGCTTTTCTGTGTGAAATGTTTACGTCTGGACTGGAAGGAACATTTTTGTGAATGAAACTGGACCCGCAAATAGAGGCATGGAGGTGACTTTATATACAGTAGCAATTTGGGGGCGTTAATTATGCTACTTATCAAATTTCAGAAAACTCACACAGCTTCATGAACAGATGGCTTTCTTTAAGTTAAAATGAATTGTGCAGTTAACCCTTACATACTGTCCAGGTCAAATTTGTCCCATTTTGACATTTGACAACTTGTGAAAACACCTCAAATGTCTTTTATTCTGATATTTGATGACTTTTCCGAAAGTGGACAAAAATGCACCAAAATGACCTTTTTATTGGTGCTACAAATTTTTTTCCCTAGTCAAAATTTCCCCGTATCTATTGCCATGTGTTTTAGTGAAATGAATAGTTAATAGTTTTAATAAGATAGTAGTTATGAGGATTTCTTTTTATGATGTAGCAGTGAAGACTGATGGCTCTAATGGTTATACAATAAACACCACAGCTCCATAAAGTTCTGCTCATTTTCACTTTACATATAAAATAACATTTAACCACCAAAAAGAGACATAAAAATGACTAAAAGAGACTCAAATTGACCAAAGAAACCTTAAAAATACAAAAAGAGACATAAAAATGACTAAAAACAACCTACAGTTAGTATGAGTGACAGTTGCCATCTCGTTACCATGGTAACTATGAGATGGAGTGACTAAAGAGACTCAAAACTACCAATAAAATAACATTTAAATCATTATTGCTATGTTATATTTTCATGTCTTAGGTAAAATAGGACATGATATTGTGTGATAGGAGATGTTTAGTGGTGTAAAAGCTAAAAAAAAATACACTCTCTGCTCTCTGAAACATGAATCATGGTTTAATCACATTTATTGATCAGTCAGATAGACTATTGATGCTGATGAGGGGATTAGGGTTAAAAGTGTTTTCTTAGTCAGACCTCACCAACATTAAGTGAGACAGTTCTCCAGAATAAAACATTTACATTGTGCCTTTCTGCAAACCACGGATATGTTGAATCTCTCTCTATGTAGCTTTTCGCTGATCATTTAAAGTCACATTACACGGCCGTTATTAATTTCACGCTTTGGCAATGCTGTGGTGAAAGTCTGGTTAGGTTAAGGCACAAACATCACTTGGTTATGGTTTAGGGAAAGATCTCGGTTTGGGTTAAAATATTGCTGCAAATGTCTCAACATCTTGCTAAAAATACCAAGTTCTGTTGGTTGAAACAGGAACTGCTTTGATGCTTTTGTAACTTTCTGCCATGCGGCTATCTTTCTTCTCAACCAGCCAAACCCAGCTCCTCCTAACATGGCAGTGAGCTCATATAGATATCATCTGAACTATGTCATTTTCTCCAATTATATGTTTTGTAGAAATGTTGAAATGATACATATTAACCCTCCTGTTGTCCTCGGATCAAATTTGACCAATTTAAAAAATACATATACATCCAAAATATGAAATTGCTTTCGTCTAATTGCCTAAAAATGACATGGATGGTTTTATACTACATTCTTTGCAAGTATAATCATCACTACTTTCATTGAATTGGGTGCTAATTTGAACATTATGCTTTATTATAGACAGGCAAACCAGACTGGGGAGGACAACGGATGTGATTATGTGCTGTCATAATGGCTAAACTTTGACATTTACCAGTTTGTGATAATCCATCAACATATTTTCATCTGATCTGATCATTATTTCGGGGGGTTTTTTAAACTAAAAAATGAGGTATGATTTCATTTAAATGAGACCAATTGATCTCCTAAGTGTAAAACTTGTGGTAATAAGTTGGAATGAAGTTGGATAAAAAGGTCAAACACAGAATTGGGTGATAATTTAAAAACAGTCAAACCAGCCAAAACTGACCCGAGAGGACAAAAGTTGCACGGCTGACATGAACACACTTATTTACACACATTTATTGAAACATAGAGATTCATAGTATTCATGGTTTGGAGTGTCTGGACTGTGTTTAGGATAAGAATATGAACATTTTCTTGCATGCTTTTGTCTGTCCATCACTCTCTTCTCTTTCAGTCTCACTTCCTGTGTTTACACACGAGCAAAGTTTTACCTTTCATAGTTACTTAAAGCCAAATGATGATTCTGATAACTTGTGTCCACAAAGAATAAATGATAGATTGTATACTACCTTTCCAAATGTGTGTTTTTTTTAAAAAAGCTTTAGTTACTTTATATGTGTTAAATTTTTCTTCTCTTTTACCCCCTTTCATTCCCTCCGTTTGTCTCTGTCATTCTAATCATTCAGCATCTTTATTTCTTGCCATCTTTTGTCTTTTTTTATCTTTCGCTCTTTTCCTTTTGAATTCCCTTTTGGTCTCCTTTATTTAAACGCTGTCTCACGCTGCCTGCCCCGTCTGTGTATCTTTACGTCTGTATGTCTGTATCTCTGTCTGTCTCCGTCTCTCTGGGTGGTCTGTGGTCCAGCAGCCTCCTCTTCTCCCTCCGGTGGTGGTGCAAGGGTGTTTTGGTGAGGGGAGGAGGGGAGAGGGGGGGAGGGTAGGGAGGTACATATTGGGTATTACTTCCTCACCCGCTCTCCTCCCACTGCCATATACCCTTCACTTCCTCCCCTCCTGGTTGTTCTTGGCCCATAAAGAACATAACGTGCCCACACACTGGTGCTGATGCCCAAGTGCCTCCACCAATCCTAACTCCTACAAAAAATAAAAAGTTTAGGGGTTAACCACCGAAACCCACTGACTGCTAACACCCCTGCCTCCCTAACACACACACACACACACACACACTCGCACACACACACACATTGCCACCCCTGCACAGCTTTGTGTATGTAAACAGCGGTTGCTCACGGGCGGAATGACAGACAACAAGGCGTGCAAACACACATATATACAGTTCACTCACATTCACACACATTGACAGACACACACATAGAAACATACACACACACACACACACACACACACACACACACACACACACACACACACACACACACACACACACACACACACACACACACACACACACACACACACACAAAGAGAGGGAGACAGACATACAGTATACATGCCACACGCAGAGACACTGCTCGCTTCGCCATCAAAGAGCTACACATTGCTTCCTCTTCGCCATGTCTTCCTTTTCTCCGGTCTGGTAGCCATTTTTCCATCAATGGCCTGGTTGCATTTAGGGGGATTTTCCCCCTCAGATCTGGCAACCACAGCAGCCAAGGAGGCTGCAGAGGCCGAAAAAGGAGAAAGCAGTGAGTGATTGGCATGTGGTGTGCGCAATACAGTCTAGTTCCTTCTTGTGTGTCTTCTAAAATGCAGATTACAAAACAGACACAAACATGTGCGAGTTGGTGTGGAGTTAAATCACTCTCACATGGCTCATTGTTAGTGTGTTGTAAGCACTAATCCCACGCTAAGAGGTGGCTGAAAACAAAATGTAGTTTTTTCACATTCACTTGGCAGAACTAGTTAGCCGTGTCTTACAGGCCACAGGGTGAAAATAAAGGAGAAGGGACATAGAAGAAACTTACATTACTGCACTCCTGTTGTCCGTCATGTTGCCTGATAATTCAATTAAATGTACGTTTTTTTTTAAAATCTTTTTAGAAACACGTGTTTTAAAAAGCAGCTTCATTAAATGTGTCACCAATGCAGAAGTAAGATGAATCAGGAGCATGAGCAGGATGTTCAACATGGCGGAAAAAAAAATCTGACTTTATGACTGTCTCTTGTTGGAGGAAAGAGTTGAAACACAATATAATGTAAATTTATTGCATCCAAAAACACATCATTCTCTTTGCTGAGTGTGAAATAAGTAGCTTGTTAATGCTTCAATGCAGTATTTAGTTAACCTGTAGTTAGTGTGTGTGTGTGTGTGTCCACTGATTTTTGTATAGTTTCAGAACAGCAAGTGCAAAAAAAATCATGTTGTAGATAATGAAACAAAGTAGTAAAAACAAATTTACTTTTTTTCCCCCACTTGAGCTTTTCTGATCTACTTTGAAGGTTAAAGTTGTGCATCAGGTGGACTAAAAAAAGTGAATGCATATGCAGCATTTGAGGTCACAAAAGTACAAAAAGAATCTTAATTTCACAGTACAAATTACTAAAAATGTACCTGCCATGCTAGACTGTTTATGCACAGACTTTTTTGGAGGAGTTAGAAGATATCTAAACTCTTACAGAGCAGCTAATAACTTTTTTGCATGGGTGCATGCTCTAGCAGCTTGATTAAGTATCGTCATTTAGCAGTTCATATGAGACTGGGAAATTGTCTATTCACACTCCTGAACAACTTGATTCATTGTTAGGAGAGTCTGTTCATAATTGTGTCCAGATCACCAATCTTGAACATCTTATATAGCCTGCAGGTCTTTAAATTGGCCGTTTAAATCCACGACCCCATTTTAATGATTTTCTGATCTTTAGCACCCACATGCAGGAGAATGTTTAAGAAAAAGGAAGCAAAAAGTGTGTTTCAGTTAACTTCTGTAAATGAAGCTGACCAGATTGTATTGTGTATGAATTGTGTACAGAATTTGAAGCGGTGGGAAAATGATGGGCGAGCTGTTTTCATTACGTCAACCGTCACAGCCGATGAGAACGCTGATTAGCAATAAAAAATGATTCATCTTGAGCAACCATACGTCGGTAATTTACAGCGATTATTTCCCAATCCCCCAACCCTATCACACACACACACACATACACACACACACACACACCCACACACACACACACACACACACACATTTCAACGCACAGAGCAGCTGCGGAGGAATTTCTTAATTTGTTTCTCACGACGGATTAACCAACGTGTGTTTGTGCGAAGCATCTCACAATGACTCATTACACCGCTCAGTGTGGATTAGCATGAATTTACTGTTTAGCTCAATTAGCAATTAGCAAGGCATAAGCTACCCCCAATGACTCATCATCCAGGGATTAGCATGAATTTAGCATTTAACTTGATTTGCAATCAGCAGAGCTTCATCTGTATCAATGACTCATAGCGGGGATTAGCATCAATTTAGCATTTAGCTCAGTTAGCAAAAGTAACAAAGTATTAGCTTATGCACAAGACTGATGAGGCTGCATTTAGTGATTGACAGTGTTAAGATGCAACATTTTGCAGCCTTTCACATCGAATGAGAATGAAATATAGATAAGATAGAATAGTTATAAGATAATGAACATCAATCTTGAGTTAACTTTTAACCGTTGTTAACGTTTAAGCTGCTCGAATTCATCGAGAATCAGAAGTTCTTTATCTTCTATGTTTGAAGGTTTTCCATAGAAACAGCAATATATATATATACATATGTAGGCTACAAAATAAAAAACGCTCACTGACTAATCATAACAGAAATGCTAGACAGCGCAAACCATACAGACACTTAGTCACTAACACCTTCTTCAAAAACGCTTCTGCTTTTTGTTTGTGGTTTTGGGAGGATGGAGAGTGTGAGAGAGAAACAGGCAAAAATACAACTTAGGTTATTTCAGTGTGTCTGCGTGAGTATAACGTCACTGAAAACAGTTCCTTCTTCTTCACACGCAAAAGCAGACAACTGACCCACTTCCTGTGAGTCCAGAGCAGGAAACAGAGAGGGATCCAACGATGTTTGTGTAAGTTGGGTCTGTGTCAACGCCGCCGTAGCCCAGCTTCAATTGTCTTTCACACGTTGTCTCTGCTGTGTCTTCACTCACTTTCATCACACTCTTGGCTAACCTGCAGCCACACGCAGCTGCAATCCAACACTTTTCACTTTTGCATAATGTTTGTCACTCACTTCCTCTCAGTGCAAAAAAATCACCGTTGGCAAGCATCAAGTCGTGAAAATGAAAAGAGAGTATCACTGGATCCAAACTTTTCTTTGTCTGTTAATACAGGATTTAATGTCACGATTATCTGTGCTGTCATACAGTTGCCTGTGTTATAAAATCATGCACAAAATAAAAATAGGTCTCTGGTATAAGTGAGGTTTCTGCACAGTTTCTTTTTTGGTTTTCCATTGTTGCAAATGGTTATTTAACTTTTGCATGTTCTAAAACAAACACTGACTTAATATTTTGGACTCAAAAGAAAAAGGTAGCAGCTTAAGTGGTGAAACTGTGCAAAATCTAAAACATATGCGTCAATCTATTCTGATCTTACAGACAGTATTTGTAGTGATTTAAGAGTTATATTCTTGCAAACACACATATAGCTGTAGAATTCATTTTCCTAGAATGAAACTCTGAAATCTCTCTTGAAAATGTGTTAATATATTCATAAAACACTGCAATCTTTTTAAAAATTTTCAGCTTAAACTTTTAAACCATACAGCTACCCAGGCCGTATATCTGCAGGCATTTCACTCACGCTTTACTCGCGCAACCACGACTTGAAGCATATTTACTTTCACACTTAAAGTCTATTTTCTTCCACATCACATGCATATATCTACAGTTATTGTGTGTTAGGCTTTGAGCGCTGCCAAAATGTTGGTGGCCAACACTCAGTACTGTTCCTGAATGCATCCTCAAGGTTTTACTATGTTGGCCTACTGGATGACCCAGAAGAAATTCAATGCTCAACTTCACTCTCAGCTTTGCCAAAATGGACCGATACAGTATGATTTGGTTAAATGTATCTTTTTTAGGTCTTGACGAAACTTGTGGTCACTGTCTTTTGCAGCTGGTCACACACATATTCCCAATAAAGTCACTTTAAATTGATCTACTTTTACAAAAAATGTTGTTGTTTGGTGAAAAATCTGTAAAAACATTGATTGTTAGGTGAAATAAGCATTGCAGAATTGCGGTACTGCTAACTGTTTAGACTGTTATTCTTGTTTTTGAGGGTAAAATGCAATGCAATTTAAAAAAAACCCAAAACATGCTGGATGTAAGACTTATCTTGACACGCGAATCAGCAGTAAAAAGATGAAGAAATACGTGTTTTTTTCTTTCTTTGTGCTGATCATATCGTGTCAGTCAAACTGCCGTCATATGGATCTCATTGTGATAGCGGCTGTGTGGTTAGAGCCGACCGACCGCTGCTCCACTGTCATTGTTCCTCTGACTGTTTACCAACCACACGGGCACATGCACAGTGACTCTGCTCAATGTATATTTGTAGTTGTATGTATATGTATATAGTCTTCTGTCTCTTTTATGCTGTGCACTGTCATTTTGTGCAAAGTGTGGGGTCCTGCCACTCTGCAGCACGTGCCACCGTCGTACTCCTGCACAGTTCACGTAACAACAATATGTCTTATGATGTGACAGCGCTATGATTAAGATTTTCACTTAGGCACAAACACAGCTTGGTTATGGTTCAGGAAAGATTATGATTAAATGACTTCTGACTACTTTATTCAGGTTAAAGGGCTTTCGTGCGATGGGTTAAATAAATGCTGACCCGTGATGAGCCATCAATCTTTTTGAGGTCTTCTATGTCACTTGAACATATCGAGGTTGTGTTTGTGGTATTTGCTGAAATGGCTGATTATGTTGTTTTTTAGTGGAGTCACTCAGTGTCAAACAGAACTGTGGTTAAACTGAGAAGATCCCAGAATATAAAGAGTATAACTCATAAAATTAAGTGATGAAAAAAGGCCTGATGAACACACAGTAGTGACAAATCTGCTCTTGGATATTTTTATTTTGATAAAGATATCAGTGATTTGCTTGAAATAGCACTGATTTGATGACTGCAGGCTTGAGTTTAGTAAAGCCTTTTTAATTTAGTCTTATTTTAACACTTTATCATTTATCAAGTGATCTAATTTGTACTGGATGACTCAGCAGAAACTTTTACTTTGTTTTTCTAATGCTCAATTTCACTCTGAGGTCAGACTTTAAGATTCTCTGCAACACGAGTCGATCAGGTTGACACATTAGCAACAGCACATTAACAAAAATTAGGCTTGAAAACAGTTACACAATGAAAATGTGAGGGGATTTTCTACAACATTTCTCCTGGTTAGACTGGACTGCTTTGACAATGAAAGACTGACACGTGAAAGACGGATAGAAAAAGTGCTCCAGGTGACTGTTTTTCAGAACCATGGCTTATGAAACATGGTCGGTTAACTCTATGAATCACTTTTGCTTTCAAGTTTGACAGAACATGTATCAGTTTGATTATAATTTGGTTTCCAACTGTTTCCTTGAGCCAGTGAGAGGATGTCAGTGAGAGAAAGTGAAGGGTTAGTTCAGAGAGAAAAGAAAAAAAACTGCTCTCAGCTTGAGCTCTCTTCTTTGGTTAAATGAAGCTTGACTCTGTTATTGCTCCAGTAATAATGAACCCTTCTCTTCTCTTTATTCTTCGTTCCCATGCTCCCTTTCTCTCTCTCCGTCTCTCTCATACAGCACACAAGTGCTTGCAGGAAGATGAAGTGAAAGTGTGTTGAAAGTGAATGTTTTCGCTCATTTTGTCAGACACACAGGAAGCTGAGAGAGACAGTGGCCTGAACAGAGGAAGTCAGATCGCTGTGTGTGTGTGTGTGTGTGTGTATGTGTGTGTGTGTGTGTGTGTGTGTGTGTGTGGTCTTGGTGCTGACTGAGCCCTTTCACTGTGAGCGAGCCACTTAACAGTTTGTGGCTGCTAAACCTGATTAAAAACAGCTCAGTGCGCTGCCTTAACAGCGTGGGTGGAGAGACTTTTAACAGAGATTCAGTAGACTTATAATAATTTCAACACCAGAACATTATGTTATGTAATCTGTCGGGAAAAATATGAATCAAACATGGCCTGTCATTATGTGGATTTGCAAAATAACAGCAGTAGACATGCAAACACAAAATCATAGTCAATCTGCATTTTAAGATCTTCTTCCAAATTGTGATTTATTGGACATGACGGGTGAGAATTGTCTGCAAAACAGTGTTGGACATGACGGGTTGCCAGCTAGTGCAGAGAGAAGTCAGCTTTATGAAAGTATACTCAGACATTTTGATATAAAATACAAAAAAAGGAAGATAATTAAGGAACTAACCAAGGCAGGGAGCCAAACATCTGACTGCAAAATTTGAATTTAGTGCATTTTCCTTTTAATAGTCCCAATTTCTTTCATACAAAACATATATGGGAGTCTTTGAATGATGCTTTCATCACAAACACGGACACTTTTGTGCTTAAATTGATGTTTGAGGCTCTATTTGGAGATTTAACCAACTTGATGAAGCCCAAAATGTTCCTGGGGAATAAACAGGGAGAAAATATGTGGTTGAGTTTATTTATAATATCTACTGTGTTTGCTCCTTCGGCTGCAGGACTGCCAGGATGTCTTATTTTACTGCCAAACTAGATGCATGGACTTATTACGCTTTTCAGATTGCTCTAATAAAAATGCTTTGAAGGCATACAAGGCAGTATTGCAATGATATTTAATAGAGGAGGAGAAGCACGTGTGCATCGTTAACGTTAACGATGCAGATCGCACCGTTGAGCAACATGAACAGACACACCTGAACGCAGCATTAGTGATTGTGATTAGTGACACCTGGGTCTGTTAAGTCAAAGTCATCAGAAGGATCTACTGAGTGTTTAACAATCAAAATTTAAAATATAAACCAGTGCAGATTGCACCACCGTGTTCGTTCATGTCCAACTCTTCAGCACAAAACACTTTAACTTTATAGATGTGCACACAGATATTTTACTAGTCTGTGTGACGTTTCCTTTCTGAGACAATGGTGCAGGAATAAAGGGTGATTGAGAAGCATGCTAAGATAAATGTGATAAATAAATACGAGCTGCCTTCACAGTCAAATAAAACTAATTTAACTTTGCCTAACAGATTAAAAAAAGAGCAAAGTAATATTTATTTATATCACTAAGACCCTCAATTTTAATTAGGAGATACCAAATTTCACAAAGATACCAAACAGGCCTATATCTGCCTGTTAGTATGTATATAAAATGATGCAAAAGATACCCCAAGAATATGATGGAATAATAAAAAGGGAATGAAATGCTGGAGTAAATAGATGCAGAACATCAACGTAGAAAACATATCTGATCACTTTAAAAACTACTAATGTGGACTTTTAGTTATCACATCAGAGAATATCAGAGATCAAGAGGTTAAAAGATGGAAAAACACATTTTAAAATAGCAAAAAAGAAAATAATTTGGTGAATGTTAACATTAAAAATCATTATAAATGGTCCATTTTGTTTGCAGAAGATTAGATATTATTAAATAGTAACTTAGTAATAGTTTTTTAAGACTGAACTGAACAAGCAAACACATCTTAAACAACATGAAATCTTTCCATCAGACTGCATCTATATGATAAAGAGGACTTTCCAGATATTTATGTGCCTGTTGATGGAAACCATTTGTTTTCAGCTCACTTTCAATCGCTGAAAAAATGCAAAGCAAGCAATTAGTTCAGCTTCAAAGTTCTGTTTTTTTAACCCCGGCTGCTGCTATTTATGTTGCGGTTTATTAACTTGACCGTCACATGTGCGTTTCAGTTGTTGCTCCCAATTATCCCACTTCCTCCTCCTCTGCCTCTGTATGTTCCTGCAGCACAGAGATGTTGAGTAGGTGTGAGGTGACGAGTTTATCGGTGGTCCGAATACGTCACGGATTCAGTTTTTTAGGGGAAGGCTGATGTACACAAAACAAAAACACAAACACGGTAACAGATTGAAGTTTGAAAATGCCTGTTCCCATCACCTTTGTTCATGTTCTTTACCCACGATGATTAGCTTAAGAGGGAACAATAAATCTTATGTAAGGCTAGTTTGTGTGTGTGTGTGTGTGTGTGTGTGTGTGTGTGTGTGTGTGTGTGTGTGTGTGTGTGTGTGTGTGTGTGTGTGTGTGTGTGTGTGTGTGTGTGTGCAGAGCTGATTAGTCCAGTCAGACAGATTAATTGACTGTGGCAATGGGGGTCTAAAGCCGTCTTGACGAAAAGAGGTAACATGTGCTGGCAGTGTGTGTGTGTGTGTGTGTGTGTGTGTGTGTGTGTGTGTGTGTGTGTGTGTGTGTGTGTGTGTGTGTGTGTGTGTGTGTGTGTGTGTGTGTGTGTGTGTGTGTGTGTGTGTGTGTGTGTGTGTGTGTGTTGGGGGGTCCCATCTGTTGTGGTCAGTGTATCCGGTAATGCGCGGAGGCGTAGAAGTGAGAGGGCGTGTTGGTCGGAAACTAAAGCTTCTTTTTCCTTCTTTCTATAAAGTTCATTTTTGACCTATATAAATATAATATGCACTTTAAAGTTACTGAAGAAAAACAGTTGAAATCATATTGAAAACAGGGACAAATGAAACTCTCTTTTTGTTTTTTTCTCTCTGGTTTCTATGTGACTGGAGCTCAAACAATGACACAAACATAAAGAGGAACTCCACATTCAACTTTAATCACAGATTCTTGTTGGATTATTACATAAATAGTGTAGTTTTTAAACAATATGTCAATTCTGTGTAATACTATGTCTAGTATGTGTCTGCTTGGATTTGGACGTTTGTAAGATTACTTGTGTTTTGAGGCAAACTTTACTTTTTTATTTTCAAACCTGCCCTGTTTAGTCTGGTTGAATCCGCCTCTCGTCTGCTTTCTGCCTTCTTATGAATCATTGCAGCAGATCTGAACACAGTCATCGTTTTCTGGTGTCGTGGATAAAAACACCCCGTAAGTGTCCCAAACATTCTGAAGTGGTTTCATTCATGGCGGGAACGACCGTAATCCAGTCTCAACCTGACACAAGTGCAAGATTAAACTCCCGTTGCATGCTGGGATGCAGATGATGAGCATATTAAACTGATTCCTTTTGACAACCCTGGTTTAGTTTTCATATCGCTTTCTGTTATGGACTCATTTGTGTTTTTGTTCTTGTTGTTTCCTTTGTTATTCTCCTGTTGTCCGGTCCTTTCTGGTCATTTAATATCATATTTTGGTTGTTAGTTTGAAGGACCGCCTTGCATTTTTGCATAGCTGATATGTTGCGTAATTGGGTTAATATTCATGTTTTTTCTTGTATTAGGAGGATTGTCTTTTCTGGGTTTTAGTTTTTAGTTTGCTCTGTGTTTTGTCTTCTGTGCAGCTGCACTCCTCCGCTCCGCAGCCTGCTGTTACCTTCACACCTGTCCTGCATCAGTCTCGTCATCCCTGGCTTGCTCTCAGCCAATCAACTCCCAGCGCACCCTTGTGTCAACTCACCTGTTCCCCATTCCCTTATTCACTCTGTCTGTATTTGAATCCTGGTTTTTCTGTTCAGTTTTTATTAGTTTGAATCAATCTCTGCATTTAAATCCACCTGCTCTGCTATTCTTCACACTTTCTTCATCTCTCCTCTCAGCTGTTACTCACCGAGTGAACTGCTGAGCTCCGTGAATGTTGTGACGTTACCGCAAAAAAAAAAAGGACAGTCAGATGATCATGTGCAGGTTGTCAACAACGAAAAAACGGGAAATTGTCATTTATTCGTAGCTAAATATGGTCATTAAAAGTTGTTCTGTAAAATCGAATCTATGTGAAAGGGAAGTGTGCAGGGTATATTGGTTTCTCTGGCACATAGCTGATATTTTAAAATGTAATTTCTAAAGTGGTACACATTGATAACGGGGGTAGTTTCCTGATATTTATAGCCTAACGTTTTAAAAATAATAATGCAGACCATGGGACCATAATGTGTACTGTAATTCTATTTTTATTGTGTCTTTTCTTAAAATAGCAAATACTTCCTCAGTGCTGCTAGCTGCAGTTTAATCACTCACTACCCGTTTTCCTCCTTTTTCACTACATGTACGTCATTGATGGCAATGTAATGCTTTGTGTGCGCTCCTACACAAAATGGTTGCAAACGTGTGTGTGTGTGTGTGTGTGTGTGTGTGTGTGTGTGTGTGTGTGTGTGTGTGTGTGTGTGTGTGTGTGTGTGTGTGTGTGTGTGTGTGTGTGTGTGTGTGTGTGTGTGTGTGTGTGTGTGTGTGTGTGTGTGTGTGTGTGTGTGTGTGTGTGTGTGTGTGTGTGTGTGTGTGTGTGTGTGTGTGTGTGTGTGTGTGTGTGTGTGTGTGTGTGTGTGTGTGTGTGTGTGTGTGTGTGTGTGTGTGTGTGTGTGTGTGTGTGTGTGTGTGTGTGTGTGTGTGTGTGTGTGTGTGTTCATTCCAGTAAAGTAGTGAATGACACAATGAGCTGGTTGATTTTGAACACATTTTGATTTTCACTTCATCTGTGACTCATAATCATCGTATACCGTCTACTTTTCCCATCATCCACTCTGCCTGTCGATGACGCAGCACCGATCAGATAAACTGCACACGTCGACATTCGGAGGGGCTTTTTGTTGTTGTGTTTTTTTTCACATGCACATTTCTGCGTTTGCACTGTTTGCAGACGTGTCTCGGCCACGACTGACTGGTCAGTTTGTATTTATTAGTCACAAACACTCAGACGACGCAGCATATAAACATAGTTCTTCTTCTTTCTTTTTGATCAGTCAGACTGACTAATATATAGAAGTGGAAAGCACCAAATTTACTGGTGACGTCTTTGCTGTTCACTTAATCATGCTGTAGTCACCCAACACACACACACACACACACACACACACACACACACACACACACAGACACAGACATATACATACTTTAAGGCAGACGGATGCAATTACACTCAAAATAAAAACGTCAACAGGTCTGCATCACAGCAAAGATCTTTATGATGTCATATGATGTGTGTGTGTATATATATATACATAGATAAGACATGCTCACCTTCAAAGAATAAAGGATCAAATAATATGTTTCCATCTCAACTATTTAAATGACAAACTGCTGACTGACTCACTTACTTGAATTTAAACAGGCCGCTTCTGATTTAGTCATTGCTTTACATTTTTAATATAAGGATGCATCGCTACATGTATTTGTGAAAACACCAAAGACAGTGATTGAGGTACATCCTTGACTTCATGGTTTGAACCTTGATAAAGTCTGAAATGTGATATTGTATAGATAAGTGGTCAATAAAGCAA
This sequence comes from Scomber scombrus, assembly GCF_963691925.1. Classification (NCBI taxonomy): domain Eukaryota; kingdom Metazoa; phylum Chordata; class Actinopteri; order Scombriformes; family Scombridae; genus Scomber; species Scomber scombrus. The sequence continues at coordinate 28,457,383 of NC_084976.1, read as the reverse complement.
ACCAAATGATCGTTCCTTTTAATGGCAGCACTCTGCTGTCACAGCAATGCTTTCACTGTCAGCAGTCTTTCATTCACATGTATGTAAAAAGCTTATTCGATACCTTGTTACATGCCCAAGAAATCAATCTGGAGAAGTCAGGTTTCTCTAATCCCCTTCCCCAGTTACAGAAACCAGATCTGTCGTATACACTACGTGACTGCAACCCGCCTACTTCAATGCATGTAAATGCATTTCTTATAAAAGTCACAATCTGGAGTTAATAAAGTACAAGTAAATGTTTTGATGTCTCTTCTTACGTCTTTGCTTTCACACAAACACAAAGTCCTCTGTCATCATGTCATCTTTTATGTCTGTTACCAGGACAATGATCCCAATACTCTCTCTCTCTCTCTCTGCTTCTCTCTCTGGGTCACAGATAAAAGGCTGCAGTGTAACATGAGGAACTAAAGATTCACTCACACATTCAGACTATAACCATTGTGACAGAGTTATATGTGTGTGTGTGTGTGTGTGTGTGTGTGTGTGTGTGTGTGTGTGTGTGTGTGTGTGTGTGTGTGTGTGTGTGTGTGTGTGTGTGTGTGTGTGTGTGTGTGTGTGTGTGTGTGTGTGTGTTTAGGAAAGACTGGTATATATTTATGCATGATAACAAAATGTGTGTATATTTGGTGCTTTTTAAAATTCGAATGCATTAATTTGTATGTGTGTGTGTGTGTGTGTGTGTGTGTGTGTGTGTGTGTGTGTGTGTTTAGGAAAGACTGGTATATATTTATGCATGATAACAAAATGTGTGTATATTTGGTGCTTTTTAAAATTCGAATGCATTAATTTGTATGTGTGTGTGTGTGTGAGAGATAGAGAAAGAGAGAAAGGGAGACTTCAAAGTGTAGCATGCCTCAGTCGTCATTCAGCTCGATGTTGATTTCACATGAGATACAGGCCAGTGTCATTACAAAGACACTCTAACAGAACGTGTGTGTGTGTGTGTGTGTGTGTGTGTGTGTGTGTGTGTGTGTGTGTGTGTGTGTGTGTGTGTGTGTGTGTGTGTGTGTGTGTGTGTGTGTGTGTGTGTGTGTGTGTGTGTGTGTGTGTATTTATGTAGGTGAAAGGGAAAAAAGACAAACAATAGAAAGCTTTTTTTGCTGTGTTTTTCACAAACTGTCATGTAACCTGGTCAGGTGGAACCGTAGAGAAGAGAGGGAAATCTCTTGTTTGAGGCCCACTGAGGAGAAAAAGTAGCTCTCCACACAAATGTAGGAAAATAAATGTAAAATGTTCAGTGACTTTACACATGCGTCAGTGAATTAGATCTATTGTTGTTGCTTATATTTCATGTGGCAGCTCTGACAAGACCCCCTTTCAGTTGTTTACATGAGTCATTTTCTATTCTCTGTATGAGAGCCGAAAATTCCTGATAGATCAGCTGTCTCAAAGTGGCCGTGAATTTTTTGCATCTATTATCGGATTCACATCTGTCAATTTCTGTCATCATCCTCCCCCAAACCCCACCGCCCCCCCTCCTCCACCCCTCTCTTCTCTACTGTCACTCAGAGGAATTAGTCATCACCTGCAAAGAAATTCAGATAATGGCGACAATGACGCTGCATATGATGCCGTGAATCAAACACAACTGGATTTTGGTGCAGACATACGCAGGTTTAACCTACTGGTTTTATTAGTAACCTTTCCAGCAGGTATTTGCATTAAGAGCTGCTCCATTAGCCTCACAAGCATGTGGCGATGAGCTATGTGAAACACCTCTGCTGTGTAAACGGAGCTGACAGGCACGGTGAAATGAGAGCAGATGAGTAAATTAACATGAACAGAAACAGAAACAGGAGGAAACTCTAAGATAAAATATTCACAGCTGACACCTTTAGCTGTGAAACTAAACGCCTTCGTCCTCCTTCGCTAATCCTACCCAATTCCCCCTCTCTCTCTCTCTCTCTCTCTCTCTCTCTCTCTCTAATCCCCTTCTCTCTTTCTTTAAGCCTCTCTCACTCCTTCACTCCTTATGAAACTCTCCCTCAGGCACCATCCCACCTTAAAATCGTTTTTCTGTCTTTAATCTGAATCAGGCTGAAAACAAGGTTTGATTCTTTTGTATTTGGTGTATTGACCTTTTTGCACTCATTAGTTAAAAATGAGCATTTAAGGCTGTTAATTCAGTGACTCATCAACACACACATTGCACACACTGAATTCAGGTTTCCTATCAAACTGCATCTTCCTCCTTCTACTCTGTAATCCCTCAGATTTACAGGTCACTTCCTGTCGTTGCTTTTCACTTCTGCCGTTCTCTCGTTCAATAACCTGGGGTCAAATCGTCACAAGGCCCTCGAGGAATCTCCAATTGTGCCGCCATTTGAAATGCAATGTTTAGTTCAGCTCCCTCCAGTGTTTTCCGCTGTGTTTTCAGATCAGTGTGAGAGCTGCATCTGATTAATGTGTTGTTTTAGCTGTGAAAAGCTTCCTAGACTCTGTGCAGTTCCTTGTTTTGTCAAACACAAATGTGGAAGATGTTATCCACCTGCTGCACACTGCTCACGCCAAGCCCCCAGGAAAAAGCACTGGGCTGTGAGGTGATATGGTTTTATATTGCAGAAATACTTTGTATTATTAGAAGTTGATCCATTTGGTTCAGTAAAGTGTAAAAAGTCTTAAAGAGCTATATCAGTATCAACAGCATATGTTTTATTTTTTACACTTTCACAGCATCTAGAGGCCGCTAAACTTTTTTTTTGTTGGTACAACTAAAGTAAGTTAACTTAACAATTCATATGTTACTGTAATATGAGTTTTTTTCATGTCTATAAATGTGTCTTATGTCTTCTTTCATTTTCAGTCCATTTCCTAAATTGGCCCAGAATCAGTATCCTTTCCTCTCTCCTCTCCTCTCTCTTTTCTTTCCTCTCTCCTGTCCTCTCTCTTTTCTTTTCTCTCTTCTCATGGCAGCTGTCAGTGTCTCGTCAGTGTTACAGGACAATGCTGCTGGGTTCAGGTTGCTGTGTGCGTGCATGTGTGTGTGTGTGTGTGTGTGTGTGTCAGTGCATTTGACATGCTGACATTCCTTTAGCCGCTGGCTGAATGTTCGGCCCTCCGCACTCTGCTTATTCAGGCTGCTGCTCCGAACCGTGTGGGGGGATTAGAGGGAGCGTGTGTATGTGTGCGTGTGTGTGTGAGTCGGTACATCTTAGACACACGCCTTATCATAACACAGACGGCAGTGCCAATACAGGGTCAAGACGGTGGTTATTTTAAAGTGGGGGTGTGTGTTTCAGCTTCTTAAGCCCTCCAGGCTGCAGAGGACCCCAGGTGGAACAGCAAGACGAGGAGACGGCCCGGTGTGTGTGTGTGTGTGTGTGTGTGTGCGTGTGTGTGTGTTTAGACAGTGGGCTATATACCTTTTCCATGCCTACAATGTGAGGAATGTCAGCACAGGCTCAGCTCTCCGTCAGATCGAAGCACAGTTGTCGGCTGCGTGGAGAAGAGAGAACGACCGACTGAAGATTTACACTCCAGACCTTTAAGGCTGACGACATGCTGAATGACTCTCAAGGCCGATTATCGCCGTGACATTTGGCTGTAGCCGGGGCAGCGCTCCTGTTTGAGGCAGGGTTAAATGATTGTGCAGAGAAAACGACGAGAAGATTATGAAAGCCTTAAAGAAGCCACAAATATCTTCAGGGTCAAGATGCACTTATAGACAATTACACAGAAGTAACTGTAATAAAAAAGAACATACGTAATGTACTAAAACACATGCATTAAGATAAGATTATTACATGTGTTTTAGTATGTAAACAATTATTTTTGCATAGTAAAGTTTTTTTCTCCCTTCACTCATTAATCATGTCATAAGTCGTTATGCAGATCATCTCGGAGCTCACCTCATTTGACTGTTATCAATCTGTTTGGGTGTTATCATCATGCACCTGTCCCACATTTCTGGGCCAGTAAGGGACTACTAAAGGTTCAGGAGGTTGTTATCACCCATTTATTTCAGTGAGCACAAAGGGTCTTTTATCAGACATGCTGTCATGTGACTGTCTCAGTTTCTTTCTGTGAAAAAAACATGGCTGACATTTATTTTATTCTCAGTGGGAAATCTAACGTTTTAAGAATTTTCGTCTTTCTATCGTTGCTGTGCTGGTTGCTATGGATGCTTCCATCACTGAAACCTGAGTTTGAAATCCACAATTTGAAGCTTTGCCATTGGCTGACTGGAGGAGTCGACCACGTATATTTTCCTCACTCTCACCATGTTAAGGTTTTCTTTTAATTCTATCTTTAACATTTTCTCAACATAAAAAATTCATCTTGATAACTCAACAGTATGATAAGACATTAGTTTGCATTTTCCTTTGATTCTGAGAAAAAAATGTTGTGTGTGTCTTCGTAGAATCAAAAGATGTTGGATGACAGTTGACATCCAACATCCTTTGATTCTACGAAAACACACACAAAAAATGTGTCACTGTGGCTACTGAGTCAATTGGTGGGTCCTGTAAGTATGACACAGACACCGATAACACTGTCTGTGTTGTGTCCACACTGGCTGGGATTTTTTGCAAATATCTATAGACAGTCATAAAGTGAATGGCACTTTATCAGTGGTCCAAGATAACACTTGTTTCATTGTTTCCTTGTTGGATTTTGGTCTCTTCATGGAACTGTTTGTTTTGAGGTGTAGTGTGTTTGTGTAGTGCGTTTCCCCAGCCTTAGATGGCGCTCTGCTCCACATCAACACGTACTCGGTGTGTTCAGTTTGACGACCTGCTGTGATCAGACTGTCACCTCTCTGTCACGGGACCCTCAGTGTAACCATCAGGCCACCCTGCCGGAGACAGCAGGCTCCTTTTGTAGCAACGTGTCGCTTCGGTGTCGTAGTCGTCTCATGTGTGTGTGTGTGTGTGTGTGTGTGTGTGTGTGGCTGCTCTGATGGGACGTAACAGAGTTTCACATTTTCCTGCAGCAACTGCCGTACCACTGTTTTTACAGGTCAGGAATTCAGGACACAAACTACTGACAAACTGGTGACAGATTGTTTTTGATGGGTTTTCAGTCAATGCACTTCGACAAAATATCACCTCCAATGCAAGATGTTCTCTGCTCAATCCCAGCTGCTGTGAAACATATTCAAAGTTAAAGATGAATAAATGTACACAGTCAAAGTGCAGCCGACGGTGACGAGGCTTGAGCTGCTCTAAAGTCCCCTGCATTCAAAAGGAAGAGGAGTAAATAATAGCAAATCATTCGTCATGACTACAGCGTTAAATGGTTTATGAAACTCCTGAAGGTGATGGAGACCAGACTGCTGGACCACAGAGGAAGAGTAAAAACACTGCAGGGGAGGTCAGCTGTCAATCACAACACGTTTGGAGAGACTGTAACGATGCCACAGGCCCACCCACCCATTTAACACACACATAACAGTTTGGGAAGAGTTTGTGTGTCTGCCTGTGTGTTAATGTGTTAGTTAAACTTTAGGTGCAAGAAAGTGAAAGAGACTCTCACTTAAAACCATGAAGATTAAAAGTCCAGAGGGAAAGACCATTGTGAGATCAAGGTTAATGTGACAAAT
>NC_084976.1:28401799-28449299 GCF_963691925.1 Scomber scombrus | reverse complement strand
TAGCAGCAACAGTTTGATTTTGGAGTGTATGATAATAACCCTTTACCCATGTCCTGTGTCCGAGTTTTATAAAGAACAAACTTTTGAAACTAAAAGTGTTTTTTTTGGTTTACTTCACACGGCAGAAATCAGCTCTTTGTGGCCACAGCAGCAGCAGGAGGAACATCATCTGACAAAAGATCACATTTAACCTCAGAATCCCACACTGAGGTTCAAACTGATGCAACTTCTGCGTTTGTCATGGGAACATTTTCACTTAAACTAAGACAGACAAGCATAGATTAAAAGAGTGTGTGCTTGTGGTGATTAACTGATGATAACACATCACTAAAATGATTTTATCAATATGATTGATTCCCTGTTAAATTAAAGCTTTGGGGTGTTTTTTTTAAATTTCTGTTTAAAAAGTGTGGAATCAGGAAGTGGCGAGGTTATTTTTTTGCATAGTAAAGTTTGTGGCGAGGTTTTGCAGCCTGACTGACCCGACCGTATGAAGCTTTATCAGCTGATCAATCATGTTTGGATGGCCACAGGGGGAAAAGATAAATCATGCTTTTAAATGTTTCCTGTGAAGGCTGAGTAACTGTGACTCAATGTGTGAACAAAACAAGTTACATATTTAACCTTTTTTTTGACAGCTTAAAGACGTGTTACATGAAATAAAGACTGAAGAGAAAAATGGAGCAGAAACAAAAAAGCACTATTAAACTACTATTAGATTTGTGCTGCAAATAAGATTTTTTTTACACAGATTGTTGTAATATTGATTCTTTTAGAACTATTTCTTATATAATTCAGAAAAACCTGAAAATAATGAACCTTAAATTTACAATATGCACCATCCCCATGCTTAAGCAAGGCCCCAAAACTTAAGATAAGTAAGAATTGAGGGATAAGCAGAGTAAAAAAGTCCCCTTACGTACAGTTTTAGGTTCTTTTTGAATGAAATTCTTCTGTACATGAGGCTGAATCTGTGTGATAATCTTGTATCCTGCTGCTCTGATGTCACAATGACACTTTCTCTTACATACACACACGTTAAAAAGCCGATAAGAAAAGAAAAAAAAACAGTTTCCCGCACACATGACGAGAAATCAGCATTCTCCAGGAGGAATCGAGCCGAGAAAATCTGGTTTTCTCTAATCTGATTGTTAGATCTTGACGTTTAGGAAGTCAGATTGTGTGCGTGTGAATCCACTGACCTTTTGGTCTTTAGTATGAATATTGGAAAATTTAACGTTAACAAACCTCTTTATAGCTCTGATGTGTCAGTGTTTCCATATGATATTTATTACATCATTTCTGCCTGTGATGGAGGAATATCTCTTGTATTTCCACACACTGGAATACAAGTGAAAGAAAGAGGAATTATAAGATTGTAGGTAGTGTGTCTGCCGCTGCCTCCCTCCTATGTCTGTGTGTGTGTGTCTTTGTGTGTGTGTGTGTGTGTGTGTGTGTGTGTTTGTGTGTGTGTGTGTTTGTGTGTGTGTGTGTGTGTGTGTTGTGTGTGTGTGACCGTTCTGCAAAACAAGTTCACATCACAGAGGAACCCTCCATTTACCTCCACGATTTACGACCTGAGAGCTTCAACCGTCAGGTCGGCCTGTCTGCCTGTCTGCCAGCCGGATGGAGCTATACGCATTGACTCATCACCTGTAATGAGATTAAAGTAATCTGATTACTACAAGTGGAACCTGTCAGATTTCCTGTTTAAAACAATTGTGTTTTTCGGGCGTCTGTTGGCACACACACACTGAGTTTGTTGGCAGTGAATTAAACAATTAAAAACACATTTAAACTGTGTAATTAGAGCTTTAATCAGTTTACTTATAATTACTATTACTGACATACAGTTTAAAGATTACATTTTTCATTCACATTGACTCTCAATAAAGAAATGTGACAGACTGAATGATTGGACCATGATTTAATTAATATATGATGATAATTCGAGAAGATGAGATTTAAAGAAAACATTACTTGGTTAGTTTTGAGTTAATAAAGAAGAGTGAACACATGAATAAATTAGGCTGCAAGTGAGTTAACAGATAGCACAAAGAATGAATGAATGAATGAATGCATGATTGGATAAATAAATGATGGAGCAAGAGAGTGAATGAGTCAGGAATTAAATGACTGAAAAAGTGAGTCGGTAAAAGAATACATGAATGAATCACATGTATGTATGTATGACTGGATGCTTTTTCTATAGCTCATGTAGATTACAGAGAACAGGTGATCTGTAATCTGTAATAGATTACATACAGGCCCTTCTCCTCTTCCTATTCCTCTTCCTCCTCCTCCTCCTCCTCCTCCTCCACTGGAGCCTGTAGTCTGACTCAGACGACTGTGTAAGTGCTCCATACAAAGAACCAAAAACCTGCGTGCAGCCATAAATAAGGTCCTCCCCTCCCTCCCAAGCCTGGGTGTGACAGGACAGGTTGAGATGAAAGGTTCCTGTCTGCTCGCTTCCCCCGCAGCTTCTTATTAAAGAGCTTTTAACATGTAAACAGAACAGAGACACACACTCATAAAACACTGAGATCGAGAGAGAGAGAGAAAGATAGAGAGAGAGAGAGAGCGTCTTACCTTTTACCTTTCATCCTCTCTCTCTCTCTCTCTCTCTCTCTAATGATGTCGCTCATTCTCTCAGTTAAGTACAGTTCTTCGTCCTCTTAAGGTTGATGAACGACTAAAACGAGCATCGCGGTAAGAAATGAGACTGATTGTCACACAAATGAAGACGCATTAAATATTAGCTCATAAATACGTCTAGCGGTGATTCCTGCACCGCTGCACCGAAATCACTGTTTTAGGATTGTATACTGGATAATCTGATCAGCTGTATTGACTTTTAAACTGACTGATCACAAAGAGAGTCCTCTTAACTTTTCTTCCACATCATCGTTCCCCAAAAAAAGCTCATTTTTAAGATGTGAAAACTGCCGACTTAGACAAAAAAAAATGGACAAAAAGGAAAAGATTTATTTGGACATACTGTCATTCTCACTGCTTTGTCTTGACTCTAAAAAAAATAAAATATAAGATAAAATATATTAATCCCATCTGTCTTCTTCTTTCTATGTCAGTATTCTTTTACTTCTTCTCATTATTTTCTAAATCTGCTAAATCAATGTATTTTTTCTTCTTTCTTCTTTTTTTATCATATCATTTGTTCACATTGAACTTCTTTTTTAAATTATCCAAACCAGCTCTATTACTTTCACCCCTTTTCTTTCATGTCATTCAATTTTCCTTTTTTTATTCCATAGATCTGAGCGAATACTTTCTTTCTCTCTGTCCAGTTTTGCTGCAGTTCATTTTCTCTCTTCCTCAATTTCTCGTCACTCATTCACCCACCAGAGTTTAAGAGATGTTCTTTCTTTCTTTCTTTCTTTCTTTCTTTCTTTCTTTCTTTCTTTCTTTCTTTCTTTCTTTCTTTCTTTCTTTCTTTCTTTCTTTCTTTCTTTCTTTCTTTCTTTCTTTCTTTCTTTCTTTTTTTCTTTCACAGGCATAGAAAGACAAGGCAGCTTAAAAAAGAAATAGACGTAGACACACACGCTTTTTGTCAGCAGCATCAGTGTCTGAAGGTAACACACACACACACACACTCTCTCACACACACACACACACACTCTCTCTCACATACACACACACACACTCTCACACACACTCGCAGTCACTCCTGCTGGGTGGTGTAGACACAACCCCACTGAGCAGGTTGGGTCCTACAATGGACCGTCAGCAGGGAGGACACAGCAGTAATCCATGTTAACATAAGAATAGAGAAATGGCACACCTCAGCCCTGAGCACACACACACACACATACACACACACACACACACACACACACACACACACAGACACACAGTGGCAACAGCTCACGCCAGGTGTCTAAAACTCTAACTGGTCCTCATGAAGACAGAAGTAGAAGAGCACAAACGCAGAAACACACTGAACGTCCTCCTGTTTAGACAAACTCCTCCATCCATCCTTCAACCTGTTCTCCTGTGTGTGTATGTGTGTGTATGTGTGTGTGTGTGTGTGTGTGTGTGTGTGCGCGCTCCTCTGTGGAAGTGATTCATAATCACAGGGCTTGATGGGAAGGATGGATCCATTTAGGATGGACAGGTGTGACCTCACATGCCCCTATTTTGGCTTTAATGGCGTCTTCCGGGAGGTTTAATTCTCACTCAATCAAACATGGGGGGGGGGACCACACACTGTCTGCTCGGAGACACTTTCATTTGTTACGTATGCAATGTGAACAAAAATGTTTGCTCATCTTATTTAAGTCTTTGTAGTCTGTTAGAGATTTATTCTAGCAGCTCGGGAAGCGTTTTGTTTGATAAACTGAAATAACTTTGAGCTTCTGTTTTATGAAGCAATCAAATCAAAGTATGATTGATTGTTGCCAGTCAACTGTCTCAACTTTCCCTTGTTGTACTGCTATGTGACAAAGTATTTGCATAAGGCACGAGCAAGTGTTTTGTGGTTTAATTCACGCAGTAAATGGATCTGTATGTGTGAACGGGTGTGTGTGTGTGTGTGGTGATGATGGTCGTCTCCATGTGGAAATAAAATATATAATCTGCTTTAGAGTGGACACAGCCTATAAACACGCATACACACCTATTAGCTGCTTTGACAAAAGGCTGAGATAAGATCTGTGTAGCTGGCAGGGATGTTACCTTCACTCAACACACACATACAAACACACACACACACACACACACACACACTAAGCTCACTAAGAGGCCTTTGCATCCACACCAGATTCATTAACTGGGAACAATGGTTGGCCAACACCTTAGGCAAAACATAATGCTAGTTTAAATCTTAGCTGACGTGCATGCGCCCCTTCACACACACACACACACACACACACACACACACACACACACACACACACACACACACACACACACACACACACACACACACACACACACAATCTCTATTCATCACACAAACAATATTAAGTGTAAAAATCAAACAGTTTTTTGGTGTTTTTCCTCCTGTCCATCAATATCTCTTTCTCACACACATCTTTTTGATTCTAACTATTTCAAACACACACACACACACACACACACACACAAATACACACGCACACACAAATACACACACACAGAGGTGCAGTTGTGAGTTCAAAGCGCTGCCCCGGGCCGCTGATGGAGGGAGGAAGGGAGGAGCGAGTGAATGAAAGAATGAATGAATGAAAGGAAGGTAGCATACCTGCAGGGGTCAGAACAGGTGAGCTTTAATGGAGCCTTTCCCTTTCAGAGCTTTTACACACACACACACACACACACACACACACACACACACACACACACACACACACACACACACACACACACACAGTCTCCCTTTCTTGCTGACCTCTGCCACATAACATTTGTCTGAATGACTGATTTACTCTTTTATTTATGTGCAATATTCACACAAGAAACTTTGCTTTTTAAGATAATTGTTAAAGTATGAATTCTAATAATATAATATATAAATGTTCATATCTAGTAGCTTTTACCACTTTTATGCAACAGTAGGTTTTCCCAGAACTGTTTCAGAAAGCTCAAGGGACATTATGGTCGACTGGCTGCGTTTGTCAGGGCACACCGTGACCTTTGACCTCTTCCCTGTTTGTTTCTTATGATGTTAGTGATCTACAGGTGGTGAAGCCCCCCCACCCCCCACTCCTTTTTTTTGTGTTGCATTCGAGTCTCAATCGATCAAGAATGAAGCAAACATGTAGATTAAATCCCCAATTTTAGAGTTTCAGACGTTGCGTTCGAGGTTAGCGTTTAGTGTGGGAGAAAAGCAGCCATCTGTCCTCACCTTCCACTCTCTGCTCTCTGATCTCGTCCAGAGAGGTGGGGGGGGGGGGGGGGGGGGGGGGGAAGGGGGATGGAGGGATGCAGGTGACTCTCTTCGCCCAGTAGTCAGAGCTCTTCCCAGCGTGGTGCTGACAGCTCTGTGCCTCCTCGGGTCACCGCAGAGCTAACCTCAGGCTGGACCGCAGGGGGGGACAAGTGTCTGAGTGTTATGGTTCTTCTTTGAAAAAAAAAAGAAAGGGAAAATGGAGAAGAAGTGTCCTCATTTCATCTTTATCCCCCATCGAATTTACAGTTATAGTATATTTTGTCTCATTTATGATGGTCTAAATGTTGATACACTTATCTTGGTCGCCTTCATTTATTCCGGTGCACCAGCGAGTGCAAGTGACCTTTTTTTTTGCCCAGGGTTTAACCTCTTCACTACATTCAGCCTGCCCTAAACCTCCTGATTGATGGAGGTGGTTGGTGCCATAAGCAGCCTGACAGAAAGAGCCGCAGATGCTATTTAAGGCTGAAAAACGTAACACCATGACCCCTGCAACATCATTTACATTAACTGTTTATATTCTCCTTAAATCAGTTTAAAACCAAGATATACAGTAAAATACTGCTTTTCTTTGTTGTTTTTTGTGATATTTTATGCCATTTTATTAGACAGACTACTTTAGAGAGAACAACAAACAGTTACAGGTGGACTTTCGTTAAATCCACAGCCTTAAACCCACCAAGGCAACTCAGACAAAGCTCTTATTTTTTAAGTAAAGCTGCAAACACAACATTATATATCAATATAAATTAAAAGTGATTGTCAGAATGGATCATGCACAGCAATTTACAAATAATCTGTAATGTAATTCATGTTTTTAAAAGGATGAAAGAAGTGTTATTGTTTGAAATGTACTTAATATAAAGGCAGGAAATAAGAAACCTGTATTCACAAAATGTCATAGTTCTATAATGTTGTATATGTTCTAATAATTATGTCTTTAGTATTACAAAGAAGAAGATGTGTGCTTTTTCTATTTGGTCTCTATTTTTTTATTATTATCCCTTATTTCAGGTTTATTGAGCTTACAATAATAATAATAATGTTGCATCGAAGGGTTTTGGGTTTTTTTTTGCATTAAAACTTCTTAAGAACTGCTGTAAGAGATTTTTTAGGCCCTTTTTTCCACATGAGGGACTTGGATGGGTGGGCCTGGGGTGAGTTCAGGGGTCGGTCTCTCTCTCTCTCTCTCTCTCTCTCTCTCTCTTTCTCTCTCTCACACACACACACACACAGACACATTCATCGTGCTACCAAAGCAGCAACAAAGAGCCCCTATTTACCTGAACCACCTCTCCGTAAAGAACGAGGGATCAACACCACCTTTCTTTCTTTTTTCTTTTTCTTTTTTTTTCTTTTACTGCCCCTTCACCCCCTTTGTACCCCCGCCCTCACCCCTGATCGCCCCATTGTCGGAGAGGACAAAGGCCAGGAGAGAGGGAGAGGTGAAGGGGGAGGAGTCAGAGGGGGTGAGGAGGACTCACCTGATAAGAGGATGAATGATCCCATTCACTGCAGCATGAGGAGGAGTAAAAGAAGAAGAAGAGGGATGATGAGCTTCTCCTCCCTCTAAAAAAACCTTTTCTTTTCCTTTATACACCCGTCATTTGACTTTTCACCATCACTCTTAAACTGTCACATTAAAAGTGAATTAAAAACACTTCTTTAATTTAAAAAAACAGGAAAATATTCAGGATTTTTATAAGTTGGTCTTGATGTGAAGTCAAATAATAAAAGGTTTAAAAAGAAAAAGGGACAACTTAATGTAGGTATAGATATGGGATGTAAAATAAACAATAAAAGCTGTATTAGTAATTAATAAAAATGTAAAAATGGAGGCAAAAACTGATTCCAAATCACTGCAATACTTGAAGCAACAAGTCAAAATGACCTTTTAAACTCTTCACTGTTTGTTGTCGTAACGTTGGTGAAAATAACAATGAAAGTTGTTTTTTTTTTTTTTTTAATGTGTTCATGAAAAAAGCCTCAAACATTGTGAAATGTATGACATGGCGTTGCTCATCATCAGTGGGAAAAATATTGGTCACATGAGAAATGAAGTGAATACAGAATATGATTTGTCACAGTTGTCATGGCGCGTTCACAACATGTCGATCAACAGCATCGGCTGCACCCCTTTAATATCTTAGAGCTGCATGAGAAAAACAATGTAAGCTTAGTCATAGCTTGTTGCCATAGCTGAACTTCGATTGTTATGATTTTCATTCACTAAACTGATACTTTGGTCTTGAAATTTGGTCTTAAATGTCATTTTTGTTGACATATTTCAAGTCTGATGCAAAGCATTGCCCTGGATGGCCAACTCAACCACACTGAAAATGCATTATTTGATTATTCATAACTGCTGCAGAGGTGCACTTGCCGCCTTTGCAACCAACCACAAACACCTCGACAACGTTCCAGTAACCACAGGAAGTGGGACAAATCTGTCTGACATCACCTTTTGGTTATTTTTAAGCCACAACATTTCAGGTAACCGAGCTATAAACTTTCTGAGGACGTTGCACTCCAAATCTAAATCGTCTGATCAGGGCTTCATTTCTATTAATTTAAAAACAATCCACAAACATTTAAAGATGCTACACTCATTTCTGTGCAACATAACCCTCTCCTAAAAATGTCCTGAGATCATAAAGTTCTTGTTAAATTCATGTAAAACTGTTTTAACATCTAAGGAATGTCTGATTTCTCCAAATTTGACTAAACTAAATAAAATAATAATGATGTTTGATGCTTTTTCCTCTTCTCAATGTAAGTCACAACCATCTAAAAAAACCCAAAATGTTAAATTACAGTAGTCAATAAATGAAAAGGGGGGAGGGAAAGAGGGAGGGAGTGAAGAATGGATAGAAGGGAGGAGGGGGGGGGGGGGGGGGACAGAGGTGAGGAATTTATACAGCCGGGGCTATAGGTTATGGTGAATTATCCTGAATTAACAGTTTGTTTACTTTAGCTGGGAGGCTGCTGAGTGAAGCGGGTGAAGATGGGGCGTCAGGTGACCCGGCTCTTTGTCATGGAGAGAGGAGGGCTGGCAAACACAGCTCCAAATGACTGGCGGGAATGTCACCTGGAACAATGCTGCGATTCTCCACACAAGCGGCGTCCATCATCATTAGAAGTCGAATACCTTTGTTAAGTTGCACTATACTGTCATTGCGCTGTGACTTTGACCCTTGACCTCTTTACTGTCTGTTGCTGGTTGATTTTGCTGATAAAGGAGAAGAGGATGACTCTGCATAAAGATGCTAGAGATGAGTGAATTAACCCTTACATACTGTTCATAATCAGGCTTTTCTCAGTATCCCCTCTTAATTAATCTCTATGTATATAACTGTGTGTGTCAGCTGCACTAAAATATTTTTAGAAAGTTGTAAAAGATTTCCATTTTTTTGGTATATTCTGGGTCACATGAGGATACGTTTTCAAATTTCTGGCTAAAAAGAAAAGCTTTAAATGTTTTTTTTCTTCTCTCAAATGTAAAAAATGACCAAATTAGACCCTGAACAGTCTGTAAGGGTTAAATAATCTCACACATTTTAACATTCTGGCTTCAGTTTATCAGTAATAGGACAGGGAATCGGTACTCCACTGAAATCGATACTAAGTCGTATCAAAACATCTCCAGTCAAACGATACATGCAATCGATCATTTTTGCACCCAGAGCTAAAAAAATATGACTATTTGTACAGACTTGCTCACAGCCAATCAACACAAGCGTTCTTTGATGAATAGATATTATTAATTTGCTTTTAAAAATGCATTTGTGTATAAATCTAATCATTTAGATGTGGAGGAGTGGAGGCATTGTATGCAATTTAATGCTTCTATTCACATGATGGGTATTGGATGAAGTACTCAGGGATCAGTATCACTTTAAAGGTGCTTGGATTGGTGCTGGTATCATCAGTTTTTAAACTATACCCAGCTCTGGTCAGTAACTTACATCAGTATTTGTACTCTCTTGTCTCTCAATAGGATCAAAAATAAGTCTTTCATGTTCATTTCATCATGCAAGTTCAGTTCTTTACTGCAAAAATCCTCCTGAATTGAGCAGGAATCAACGTAAAGAAATGTAGAGAAATGACCATATTGTGAAAGAATAAAGAATAAGGCCGGTTGCTGCACCTGAATCAATAAACATGAAAAGTTATCAGTTATATTTTTCATCCAATTACTTGGAAACAATTTGATTTGCATTGGAAACCGTTTGAGATATAAATC
This sequence comes from Scomber scombrus, assembly GCF_963691925.1. NCBI lineage: Eukaryota > Metazoa > Chordata > Actinopteri > Scombriformes > Scombridae > Scomber > Scomber scombrus. Next base: position 28,439,169 of record NC_084976.1, on the reverse strand, counting down.
AAATAGCAAACTGACTGAATGTAAAGGAGATTTTTTTGCTTTCAGTGTTCTCGGAGAACAACGCCTTTTTTTTTAATCACATCGTATATTTTATCTTTCAGCAGACGCCAGCCTTCATGCAAAACCTCCTTCGCTGAAAAGCACATGGATTTGCATCACTCATAACTCAGTTTTGTTCATTTTGGGTCAAAACAGATCAGTTACTCTGATGCAGACCTACCACCTGGGACAAAAACCGGTTTATACAAACATTCAACAACTAAAAAAAAGTGGCAGTTACATTGCAGTGCTGCTGGCATGATTAAAAGTGAGGAAAATGTTTCTGGGATCATTTCCATAACAGTTAATGGATCCTTACCTTTGGGAAATAACTGCTTATGGAACATTTAAATGTGCAGAAAATGCTGACTAAAGACAATTTAAACGTCCTCATTTGCAGAGCGAGCGGTTGATACACAAGTAATAAAATATCATTGACTGTTAACATTATGTCTCCTTGTTGTGTAGTCAGTCTAAAGCTGTCAAACTCATTTTAGTTTAGGGGCCACATACAGCCCAGTGTGATCTTAAGTGGGCCAAATAAGTAAAAATGTGCTTAATAACCTCTAATAATATATAATACATAGTATAATTTTACTATAATAAACCATTCTAGGGGTACACTGGTAAGAAATAATGGTAAAAATGTGAATTGTCTCAAGTTAGACGACTGAGGGAAGATCAGAAGCCATGACTGTGGAAAATAAGCGAGGCAAGCAGTGAATTTTTATTGAAAAACTGGAATTATCTTCCTGCAATTTAAACACTTTTTAAAGTTATCCAATGGGCCGGATTGGACTCCTTAGTGGGCTGGTTCTGGCCCATGAGCCGTATGTTTGACACTGCTGATCTAAAGTTAGTCTAAGGATGTTTTTGAGAGTTAAAACCACAAAACTGACTAGTAACAGTCCTGCAGAAAGTGTGTGTATCTATTTGTGTGCATGTCCTGTGTGTGTGCTGCAGTGTCATGTGTCAATGCAGAGATGAGCACACACAAACACACACAAACAAACACACAAACACACACATATGCAGAGTGGGACACGCCGTAGGTAAATGCAACATGCTCCCCTTCCCGGTTTGTTTATGTAGCCGCTTGTCCCCAAACGGCTAGCATTAGCATTAATGAGCTAAAGAACAAAGGGAGTGGATGGGCCGGTGTTAGCATTCGCTTAACTGCCTTATTTATACAAGCTCAGAGTCAGCTGAGGAGAGGTCATTAGCACTTTATTTACAGCTCTTTAACAAGGGAACTTTGCTTTCTGATGTTTTGACAGAGGCATCATGTTAGCCTGTTTTCACAGAGCGCTGCAGCCGAGAGTCTCTGTCAGTTTCCACCAAACGGATATAAAAGAAAAACAATTCTTACACAAGCGTACATGTGTTTGTGCATGACTGGACAACTGAATTAAATCATTAAAAGTAGAGTAGACCTTGTGTTTTGCTTGCCGTAGAGGATTTTTACACATTCACTTTAAAAGTAGCAGCAGACTGGCATTATGAGCACAGTGGAAATATATAAAACCTGCATGGCCCAGTTTAAAAATGTGCATTATCATGTTTGTCTTAAATGCTTTAATGGACCTGTGAAAAGTGTTACATCTTCATCATCCATGAGCCAGATTTTAAAGGAACTAAAGTTGTTTTTTGTGATGTGCAAAAGCTGTATTATTAGTGTTATTAGATGTTTCTCATTAAATGAATCATCTCTCCGAAACAAGTCAAAATCAGGAAGCTCATGAAGTAAAAAGAGTCAATTAAATGAAAGGATGTGACGCAGCGACAAACATTTTAATGGAGTGGACGCTCTGTCTGTCTGTGTGTGTGTGTGTGTGTGTGTGTGTGTGTGTGTGTGTGTGTGTGTGTGTGTGTGTGTGTGTGTGCCTGTGTGTGTGTTTGTTAACTGATGAAACTGAGGAAATGACGCGTCAGCTGAGTGACAGTGAACTAACATTTGTCGAGTCAATTAGCACATGCTAATAGAGCTCCATTTACTTACAGTGGGGACACACCAACAACCAGAGAGGAGTTTATTTGCTTTGCCGTGATGTTGGTAGTAAGAGGACGAGTGCAGCAGCTCTTTGCTCTCCTCTTAATTTCATTATATTTATAATAAAATGACTATAAAGGCTTTCTATGTTATCAGCTTGTGTTTTTTTTACCGATGATGGAAGAACAAAAGAAAAAGCAGATTTAACCCTCCTGTTGTCCATGAGTCAAGGAAGGAAGGGAGGAAGAAGGAAGGAAGGATGGAAGGATAGGAGGAAGGAGGAAGGAAAGGAGGAAGAAAGAAGGAAAGGAGGAAGGGAGGAAGGAAGAATGAAGGAAAGGAGGGAGGAATGAAAGAAGGAGGGAAGGATGGAAGGGAGGAGGAAGGGAGAAAAGGAGGAAGGGAGGAAGGAAGAAGGAAGGAAGAAGGAAGAAGGAAGGAAAGGAGGGAAGGAAAGGAGGGAAGAAGGAAGGGAGGATAGGAAAAAAGGAAGGAAGGGAGGGAAGGAAAGAAGGAAGGAGCGAGGGAGGGGGAAAGGAAAAGAGGAAGGGAGGGAGGAAAGGAAAGAAGGAAGCAGGGAAGGAAAGAAGGAGGGAGGAAAGAAGGAAGGAGCGAGGGAGGGGGAAAGGAAAAGAGGAAGGAAGGAAAGAAGGACAGAGGAAAGAAGGAAGGGAGGAAGGTAGGAAAGAAGGACAGAGGAAAGAAGGAATGGAGGAAGGAAGGAAAGAAGGAAAGAAGGAACAGTCAAAACAAACGGGGTCAATTTGACCCGGGAGGACGACACGAAGGTTAAAACATAAAGAGAAACTGCTCTAAACAAGTGAAATCTATCTAAAAGCCTTTTCAGCCACAGAGCTCTCTCTCTCTCTCTCTCTCTCTCTCTCTCTGCCTCTGCTTTACTGTAACAGCAGCTGATTCAAGATGACAGACGTGCTACAAAACCAACGGGCAATTATCAGCCACAGGCACTCAGCCATGGCCAGCCACGGTGCTCATCGCGGTTTAAATGTCCGTACGTAAATATACATCTGAAGCTCGTTTAGATTTGGTAACAGATGCTTTGCGGCTGTACGGTGACGTTTTTTTTTTTTTAGTTGCTATACCACCAACTTCCATGGAAGACACCACATGATCTGTTATTTCCCAGGAAAAAAAGAGCTAAAAGTGAGCTCATGGGTCAATTCACACACCTTTGGCTCATGAGAAGTCAACAAAGCATCCAGACTTTCTGCTTATCATTATTATTATTACACATTAGTTCTCTTTTTTTTGCATGTAGCATCTTGACTATGTATGAATCAGGTTAAGGAAGGAAATTGAGAGGAATTTTCCATGAACTGGTACTGAAATAGCAGCTTCTACATGCTTGTGTTTTGTGTTACAAGGTGAATTTCACTGTGGAAACTGACCATCACAATGCTTTTTTTTAATAAACACAGCAGAAGTCGTAAAAAGGCTTTTAACACTTTAAAGGCCTGATTTACTAAGATACCAAATAAAGAGGACTAAATTGCATGTGCAGTTCAACAGATTGCCCGGTTGGGTCAGCGTGCATGTTGCAGGTCATCTACTAAGAATAAGTGTGTAAATGACAGCAGGTGCAGGCAGCAGTATTTAAATGAGGGTTTTGTGTCTTTAAAGGAGAGTTTGGATGAGTAGAAAGACCACAAGTGCAAAATGAAATGTGATCCCCTGGAATTAGAAGTTCTAGTCGAAGAGATTAACAAATATATTGAGTTATAGCAAAAAAAACCTGAATATTACCATTAAAAAATGCTATATGGGAGAGTTTACACACGTTTTTATACATGCAAACCTTTAGTTAATCAGTGTAGACGGCTTTTAACTCCTCCCTTTTGTTCCACTGCACTTTTTCAAAAATATTACCATGGGTGGAAAAACCCCATCCTTTGCATATTATGTCATTGTGCATCCGTATCCTCCTCTCCACAGTAACAGCAAGATAACACCTTTCCTTTCAAACATATTATTTATAGATGCAGTTACCGTCACTAAAATTACCTCCATGTTCGGTAAATCACGATGCATGTGCTAAATAACATATTTTTTGCATTTTCTCCTCCCTGTATTTTGCACACTGGGGTTAAAATGCTCCATATTGCATGTTCATAGAGGTAAACGTACTAAATGGACAGCGCATATTATCATGCACATTTTTAAAGATGCAAGCCTCAGTTTACACTCGTTTCTACACATGCAAACCTTTGGTGAGTCAGACCGTCAGTGTGTTGGGCTGTGAGCTCATCAAACAGTTGTACTGTCAGTTTCACTTTAGTCAAATTTTATATTCATATTTATATATTTCTGCAAAAAAGTTAAACACACTGATGTCACTCAGTACTTTCATTTTCTAAAGACTTTTTGCATGTGGGGTTTTTTTCTCAGGAAGAATAAAAATATAGAAAATGTCACTTTTTTTCCTGCAGAAAGCTGGCAGTGTTAACAGGATGTTGATGTAGTTTCTTACTGGTAAAAAAAAAAAAAAAAAAAGAGAAAGAAATCCAGGTTCATTACAGTCCATTAAATGATTATATCTGATGACATATGGCTTCAAAATTTGCTGGTGCAACATGTGTGTGTCTTATTTTTGTAGCTCTGAATGTTAATGTGTGCATATATATGTGTGTGTGTGTGTGTGTGTGTGTGTGTGTGTGTGTGTGTGTGTGTGTGTGTGTGTGTGTGTGTGTGTGCGCGTGTGCATGTGCATGTGTGTGTGTCTCAGACAGCGAGAGCCTGTCTTCAGACTTTGAGCAGCTTACATGTTGGGGGAGTTTTTTGGGGGGCCGTTGTGTTCGCTGCTGAGAAAACTCATCAAGCTAATTCTTCACCAGTTTAATCCACTGGTCTAATTCCTGTGTCTGAGACAGTGAACTGGCCTCAGCGGATTACAAACGCGGAGAGCCGGACTCACCAAAACAAAGATGACTCTCTCTGTTATGGTTCGAAGAAGGCGACAGAAGGACAGATTTAAGGCCCTAGAGGCTCCGAATGTTCATTACATCAAACAAAGTGTTGCTTTGAACTAAAAAATACACTGATTATTATCCTTTTTTGTAGACTCCCTCCCCCAGTCTTCCCACTCTAGTGTTCCCACTCTATACCTCTCCTATCGTTCCTTTAATCTTCATCAAACGTTGTCCTGAAGTTTTGATAGTGAACTCGCAGTAAAATCAGACCGCAACCCAAATCCTCCACCCAGCCTAAAATCCCTCGGGTGCAGTCCCAATCTGTCCTTACAGTCAAGCAGCTGAACGAACAGAAACAACCGACTCCACCCAAAATCTTTTGCACCAATTCTCTCCTAGTAATGAAAACGACTTCCTTGAAACAACAAGACGGTGGAAACCTTGGACGGGAGTTTCCCCGCTCTGCTTAGTTTGTGAATTCAGTTTATCCGACTTTAATCCACTGCAGTCTGAGGTCTGTTTACTATGCTCCTAAAGAACTTCTTATCCATAATGCACGGTGTTATTGTTATTACCAGAGCACACTCAGCTAAAACTGCAGCAGGCTGTTTGTCTTTGGTGTTAAGTTGTGCAAAATCTGTATAAACATCCAGAGAAAAATCACTTTTACTGGGGAATTTTCTTCATATATCACACAAATTATGCAAATACAGTTGAGAACCAATGGTGTATAAACTATTTAGTGAATCGCATTAATCAACGCAGACAGTCATTTTTACCATATTAGCATTTTAGGTTTTAACATATTAAACTTGAACCTAGTGACAAATATAACAGTGAAAGATTTAATGAATTAGATGGCCTGTGTGTGTATGTGTGTCTGTGTGTTTGTATGCCACACACACAGACACACACACACACACACACACACACACACACAGAAGGGGAAGGATTAATGTGTCTGTTTTGGCTGCAGAAGCATGTGGGTCACGTCACCGTGCTCTGCAGGTTGTCCCCTCCGTTCCCCGCTGATGATTAACTTAGTTCAGCTAATTAACACACGTGCACACTCACACACACACACACACACACACACACACACACACACACAATATGGTTCACCCACTGTTGTGAGGAATGACACGCTTCCCTCTAAACATCCTGAATTTTCCTTTCAGTTCAGTGAAACTTAAAGAGGCTTTGACTGAAGTCTGTTCATTATAGCAACATTTGTAACTTTTCTTTAAGGGTTAGGGTTAGATGCCATTCTTCAAAGTGTCTGTGTTATCTTATTTTGTGCTGCTGTTCGTTAAATCTACTAAAGAAGAAATGTCAGCTTTGAGGAGCCTGAACTCACAGGGAGAAAATGCGTTAAAGTGCTTTTTCCACTTATACAAACAAATGAGGTTCATGTAGATATGACCTGGGTGTTTTATTATTATTACTGTTTTACTCACCATGTTAATCACTGAGATCTGAGGACGCGGTGACGTCACTCCTGCCATATTGGATCCTGTTTCGCTGCTGTCACCACTTTCTCAGATCTCAGCAGTGAACCTGATGAGTCAAATATTATTATAACTGAGAGAGAGAGTGAGGGAAAAACTATGATAATAACATCCTTGTTGAAGTGAATTTCCCTTTAAAAGAAAACGTACTGAAAGAAAAGAGCATAACTTTACAGATGCAGTAAATATTTCTTTAGTTTATGACTAGAATCAGAATTCATATTAAGTAATAATCATATTAATCAGTGAAAATAGATTTAAATGTCACAGTTTGTACAGCGGAAGTAATTTAAAGCACAGAATTCATGAATAATGTAATAACAACAAGTTAAAATTGAATATCAAGATATTAAAATGAGAGAAAAAGCAATTTAAAAACAGTTGAATTCATTAAAGTTAAACTAAAAACATACATTTAAGGTGGGTTTTTTTTAAGGGATGCTATTGAAGTTGCCTGTTTGGTGTCTGCTGGCTGTTCCACAGATGAAGACGTGGATGGAAAAAGCTGCATCACCAATATTTCTTTATGAGTACAGTGTTGAGAGAGCAGCTTGGTATTTGAGGACCTACGGGCTCATGCAGAGATATATGGGTTTAAAAGTTCAGTTAAACAGTTTGATGCTTTGTAAACCAAAAAAAAAAGACCTTAAAATCAAATCTCTTCTTAAAATAGGATCATCTTCAGGAATATTTAAATAGTTAAACACTGTGAAAACATTTTGCTATAAGACTCTAATGAATGTAAAAGCGTTAACTGAGTATCCAGGAATTCATGCACACATACTAACTCATGTACACGCACACACACACACACACACACACACACACACAGACACACACACAGTCACCGTCACCCCGCCTTACCCCCTGTGTGGTGGCTGCAGGCCCAGATTTGAAAGGGATTTGTTTGACCTGAGGAGGTGTTGGCAGGAGGGCCACCGTATGTGTGTGTGTGTGCGTGTGTGTGTGTGTGTTTGGGGGGCAGGGGAGGGGGGGTGGAAACTCAGACAGACAGTAAAACATATGTCGCTCCCAGGGAGGGGGTTATCTAGCTAATTTAGCCGAAGCAGTGCTGCGCTGCACCGGTCAATAGTTTGGATCATCCACACTCTGAAACCCCACAAACCTGCTGCTGGTTTACAGCTCGCCAGAGGCATGGCGGCAATATGGAGGGGAGGAGGACCCCTGAGTGAGTGTGTGTGAGTAAAATTCCCCCTGCGAGGCAGAAAGGACTGTAGGAGGTGTCGCCCCCTCTGCCTGTCTATCTGTCTGCATGTCTCACATTCCAGCTACAACACAAAGAAAAAAAGAGTTTCTGTTTTAATATTTTATGATGGGCAAATGAAAGGGACAGAAGTGGTGTGTGTGTGTGTGTGTGTGTGTGCGTGTGTGTGTGTGTGTGTGTGTGTGTGTGTGTGTGTGCGTGTGATTGGTTGATACATTATCAAATTAATACAAATTTAAAAGAAAATGGTTGTTTTATCTCACAGCTTGGGTCATAATTTGAAGTTTTGACCATCGAAATAGAAGAAAAAAAAACAACAGTAACAGAGCAAAAAAATAGACCTAAAAGCTTGTTCTTTATCTTTTCTCTGCCTCCTTTCTTCCTCTTACAGCTCACACATTTCTGTTGCCTGCAGCCATTTCCACAGTTATATCCTTTACCATCCTGTCCCTCCATTTACAATTTGTTTCAAGCCCCATGACTTGCACTCTCCCTCTCTCTCTCTCTTTCTCTCTCTTTCTCTCTCAGTCGTCAGTGATGGATGGATGAGGCAACAGCTTGGTCTTGGCCCCTGGAGGGGAAAGGGGGATGCCAGGCCTACACACACACACACACACACACACACAGCGTCCCTGAATACCTGACCTGGATTGTTACTGGGTTAAATTGGGTGGAAGGGGAAACTAGTGCTGCTGTCAGGTGAACATGTTTATGCCGAGCCCTCAGGAAAAGCTCTGGGGCTTTGAAGCCAGTTTGACATAGTGGCCAAAATGTGGAGTTAACACTTCCACTTCCAGCAAAGGCCAAATAAAGCATGTTTTTTTCCCAAACACACAATCATGGGAAAAGGAACAGTGGTGACATTTTTTTGAGCGTCACAACTCCGGCCAAATGACTCACGTAACTATCAGGGAAGTGGCTTTTTCTTTTTTTGGCTTTAAGCACCACTGAGTAACTTTAATAGGAATCAACAAAAGCCCCCTCCTCTAATGCTGTACCCAACTTTTAACTGTTTATCTGTGAGATCGTCCTGTTTAAACAGTGTGGGTATGGGTATGCACCTTCATTTTGTGTGTTTATGCTTTATAATGTTTCTTCTGTCCTCTAATTTCTTGTATTAACTCTCCTGTTGTCCTCGAGTCAAGGAAGGAAGGGAGGAAGAAGGAAAGAAAGGAGGGAGGAAGAAGGAAGGGAAGGAGGGAGGAAAGGAGGGAGGGAGGAAGGATAAGGAAGGAAAAGAGGAAGGAAGGAAGACGGATGGAAAGGAAGGAGGAAGAAGGAAATAAAGGAGGAAGGGAGGGAGGAAGAATGAAGGAAAGGAGGGAGGAAAGGAGGAAGGGAGGAAGGGAGGGGGGAGGAAAGAAAGAGAGAAGGAGGGAATAAAGGGGGATGGAGGAAGGAAAGAGGGAAGGGAGGACAGAAGGAAGGGAGGAAGAAGGAAGGAAAGGAGGAAGGGAGGAAGGAAGACGGACGGACGGAAAGGAGGGAGGAAGGAAGACGGAAGGACAGGAGGGAGGAAAGGAAAGAATTGAGGGAGGGAGGAAAGAAGTAAGGAGGGAGGGTGGGAGGGAGGGAGAAAGGAAAAGAGGAAGGGAGGAAGGAAGGAAAGAAGGAAGGGAGGAAGGGAGGGGGGAGGAAAGAAAGAGAGAAGGAGGGAGGGAGGAAGGACAGAAGAAAGGAATAAAGGGGGATGGAGGAAGGTAGGAAGGAAGGGAGGAAAGAAGGAACAATCAAAACAGACGGGGTCAATTTGACCCGGGAGGACGACCGAAGGTTAAATGAGTTTTGTGAGCAGTAAAACAAGTTAAGTTGTTAGCAGCAGACTAGCAGCTGTGCAAAAGGTTTCTAGCAAAGATTTGATTTACTGTATTTACTTTATTGGCTAGTTTTTAGGAAAAGTAGTTTTTCACTTTCTTTTTGTAGAACATGACAAATATTTTGTGGTTATAAGCGCGGACCTACAGCGCTCTCGTAGTCATGATGAGGTTTCCAGACAGTCTCTGTTTCAGTCCAAGAACAGTTCAGCACATAACTTAACAAAGCTCTTCACATTACTGCACGTTGGTGTTTGTATGGATGAATCAAACAAGGTTTTATAAGTTCATTAGTGAGCTTTAAAGGCAGATTGTGTTACCTGCGGGCAGAGATACACTAAGCTAATAACCTCCTGGCTCCAGATTATTGAACATACAGATATGAGAGGCATCAGATCCTTTCAACTAACTTACCAGCAAGAAAGTGGATAAATGTGTTTCCCACTTAATGCATCTAATAGTTTCTTCCTGCATGGCCGAGTATCTTTGTCTAAACACCTACAGTACAGTATAAAAGGAAATCAGTAACTATGGAAACACGAAGACACTTTTTTGGAGCAGAGCATTATTATTATATTTCTTTCCCTCTATTATTATCATAGTATAGGACATAATAATTTACCCGTGGTCGTTTCTTGACTGCAGAATAACTACATGATGTGTTTAAATTGGATGTTTGTATTTATAGGTTTTAAAGTGGGGCATTTAACTTCCATATTTCAATCTTGACATTAACATTTGACTCCTCCGTACAGTTTCTGTTCCTAAGTGTTTAAAGTGATCGGTAAACACAGCAGTGATTCTTACTTTCAGGTCTCGTTTTGTCACCACATTTCATATTTTTCCTCCAAATAAGGAATCTGTCTTTTAAAGAACTCAAACCTCTTCATATCCCTTCGTTGGCTAATTTTAAACGGTGGTTTATTGACTCATGGACCCGTGAGCCTGACTCACAGAATGGACGTCTACCTGCGCAGGTGACTCACACTTAGAAAATGGGGAGGGGGGGAAGGGGGGGGGTTTCCCGAGCCACTAAAAAAACCCTGTCAATATAAAGGTCTAAGACGTCAGAGATCAAAGGGTGAGACGAAAGGGGGCGTGGTCTCGTGGCACCGCCGGGTTGCCGCAGGAGACAGTCCCTGAGGAAACGTCGCCGGCGACAACCCTGTTGTCAGAGCATTAATGACAGGGTTGATGGCCAGGTAAGTATCACCTGGACAGGCTCGCTCTCTCTCTGTCTTTGTTTTGTTCTGGGTTTTCTGTCTCTCCGCTGCGTCCTCCGCCTCCTTCTTCCTCTTCATCTCTTCCCCTTTTCTGACAACACTGGAAAGAAGAGTTTTTTTGTCTTCCCACTCTAAATCATAAAGACCATTTTTCCAGGTCATGTGTCACTGCATGTATCTTATCACTTGATATAGGTCAAATAATTGACCTTTTTGAGTATGCGTGTGGAAACTCCTGTTTAGATACTTTAGTTCACTTTTGGTTTGGGCTTGTTTTTCCCTTTTTGCCAATAACTGGAAAATCTTAATTCCACATCACACAAGGACGCCTCTATGCATAACACCATTCACTCTATAAGAGAATGGTTTCACAGTTTGGTGGAAAACTTCCACAGAGTCCTGATCTCAACCCCAACTAACACCTGTGAGATGAACCAAGAGCCAAGCCTCATCACCCAACATCAATCAGTACGTTTACATGCAGCAAAAAATTCAAATTTCTGATCGTATCAGACATAGATTGGACTTTTAAAATGCCTTAAAACACCTTAGTCCGATCTACATCAGACCTACTTCGGACCATAACGGACATCTCAAAATCGGATAAGAACACCTAGATAATTCGCTCATTGTCAGCAGTTTAACGCCATGTATTCTGCGCATGCTTGAGAATTTCCGCTGGGGCTTTCACCCGGAAGTGAAAGGAGACGTTGTATTAAATAGTGTCTGTTGTTCTTTTTATCTGCATTATTAGAAGGAAAAAAATGCACGAAATGTACGCTACTGTAGCGTCGTCCATCTCCTCGTACGCCATCTTTGATTGTCTCACTGATACTCTTACGGCTGAATGGGAGCAAATACCTGCAAAACTATTCCAAACTTGTGTCAAAACCCTGAAACCAGAAGAGCGGCGGCTGTTATAGCAGCACATTCCTTCCCTTTTCACCTGCAGGCCCTTCCCTTCCTGGCTGGGTGTTTTTGGAGGTGTGACACGACTGTAAAACATCCAGAAATTCGGCGAGAAAGTGAGGCAGTAAACAGGCAAAACAATTAAGACAGCAGGTCAAGGCCTCTTCCTCCCTTTCTCCCTCTCTCTCCCTCTCTCTCCCTTATACACACTAACACAATGTGGGATCTGAGGGGATTTTACAACAGGTGTGGTTCATTTACTCGTCCTCTGGCTCTTTAATCAGGTTGAACTGAACTGCGAGAACATCTCAGGCTTTACAGCACAACCAGAGGCCTTCAGATCTTTGACTTAACTCAAGAAAAAGTACAAATATCACAATGTCAGCATTCATTCATTCAGTTAGCCAAGTACTTAATAAGCTCATCATGTGTGTATGAGAAATTCTCTTTACTCTCTTAATAGCATCTTTTCTCTCCCTCAGTGGAGTACTAAAGCTAAATGTGTCCCACTATAAAGGAATAATAATGTTCAATGATTTATGTATGGCATATAAACTGGTACCATATGAATCTCTTCATGACCTGCTTGATGTAAGAAGCCACACTAGCTTGCTGGTTTCTAAACAACATGTGATATTCTCATAATACTTAACTCATGATATTTAAAAGTTATAAAGAAGCAATCTTGATTAAACCAACAGAAACATTGATTGGAAAACTGTTTTGATCACCTGACCAATGCTGCAGAAATTGACACATTTTAAACTCATGCATACAATTTATTTAACTCCCAGCTTTTTTCTGAAACTCACTCATTCCCCACTCTGCCATTTCAAACCTGTAGCTCGTTTGCTCTGATCTGAATCAGCGGATGAGTTGGTAAACTTGGCGTTTTCTCCTTTGGTTCGGTTTCTTTTAAAAGCGAAACCAAAATGCATCACCGCAAGCCTCGTGAGAGTGTTCCATCCACTTATTGGACAGATGTTTCATGAACACAGGAAGAAGATCCTGAAGAAGGTTCTCTGGAAGAAGTACAATGTGAACATCCCAATTCCCTTAAATCCCACCCATGGATCCGTGGAAAGAGAGGAGGGCGGAAACGAGGGGATGTTTTAAGAGAAATGAGATGTCCTTTTACTGTAAAGCATCATGTGTCGTGACGTCTGTTCCTGATAAAAGCGACAGCTGATCACAGCTGGATCAGATGGATTTAACAGCTGTCGAGACTTTTGATAGTTTGTCTCTACACACATGTGAACTGTGCTTATATGAATAAATATCACTGACAGACCAGCGATGTTTCCAAACACTTGTACATGAATAAAAACCTTCAGTCTGTATTTAAACTGTGAACTTTGATCTGCTCTGAGACACAGGAACCATTTCCACTGAATGTTTCTATTATTTAATTATTTATTTTTATATTTATTGATATTCTGATTGTGAATTCATTATTTATTATCTCAGAATACGAATAAAGTGTATTTTGAACACTGTAAATTGTTTATTAGGCTAAGTATGAATATTTTAGCCTCACATGTGATTGAATGGAAATGATACCAGTTAGCACACATCTACAGTTGCTTCTGGACACATCTTCAGCGATGTCCCTGGAGTGATCGGGTGTTTTCTGATCGGACCGCAGCTTGTGTCCAGATGGCGAGCGACGATGGCTCCAAGGCTACGATGACTCTCCTCTTTTGAGCCACAGATATCGTGAGGCCTTCTCTGCCGCTTCGCCTCTCTTCACCTCTCCCACGATGCTCCAAGCTGGTGTAGATATATATATATATATATTCTATAAAAGGAAAAGTTAATGTGGGAAATAACCGATCATAAAAAGACAAAAATGTTCTAATAAATGAAGAAAGTTGTTGCTCTGCTTTTAACTGGATGATAAAACAGGAATATAATAAAAAGTGAAATCTGAGAGTGATATCCTTTAGTTTAATCTGTAATCTGTCTCCACTCAGTGACGTTGTAAAGTCTGCTCTCGTGTATCTTCACTCACGGCTCGGCCTCGCTCCTCTATCCTCGCTCAGAGCAGCAATAAGCGCTTTTGGGGGGGACGGCCTTTCAAGATGACAGACCTGAATGATTCCCAGATCAAGCGAGGGCTGAAGAAGAGGAATCTAAATATTCAGTGATGACAGAGTTGGAGGGATTCAGAACGAGACTTTTTCCTTGAGAAGTGGTTAGACACAATAACAGACTGAATCAAGAGAAAAAGTAAAGAAAAACGTTTTTATATAGTCCTTTCCATTACGTTGTTATATACTTATAATAACAATCTGAGCCTGTCAGTGGTGAAAACAAACACTTTTTAGTGGACGTACATTGACTATTGCCCCTAAGGATTAACATCGCAGCGTGTTTTGCGGCTGCTGGCTGAAGCGATCTCGCTCAGCGCTGCTTCAATTTAAAAAATAATTCTCCCCATTCATCACTTAGACATACAACGATTGAAGAATAGAGTCCACCAAAGTTTCCCTTTCACATTGTTCTGAAAGTATAAATAGTTACTTCCCACCGCTGCATAACTACTGCTTCCACAAAAACGGCAGCAACAATAAGCTTTTTTTTTTTTTGTGAGATCAAAAAGCCAAATTCCCCCCCCCACCCCCCCTCCCATCCCCCCTCCTTCACATGATAATATATTCTTTGTAAATCCGAACAAAGAAAAGAAGCACCTCTTTAACGTCTTCTTGTTTATCTGTCCATCTGAAGGAGAAAAAAAAAACATCACATTGAGCAGCTTCAGTGGAAGAAAAACTCATATTACTCAAATGTTCCTGTCATTAAAACACCACACAAAAAAAACTCCAGTCACATTGTTTTTTACTCCAAATGTTATTTATTAGTCACACCAGTACTTTCACAGGTTTAATGGGCCACACACACACACACACACACACACACACATCACTTATCAAACCACTGGAGTCTTAATATTTCCATTATTCTACTCTTCCTTAAAAAGTAGTAGTGATGGATAAAGGATTCATATTGTTAAATATCAATGTTGCATCTATAAAGTTTTGTTCTTTTCTTTCATGTGAAACACTGAGAGAAAAAGTAAAAAAAAAAAAGAAAAAAAGGCTGCTTATATAAACCAGACAGTTTATAAGGAAGTCTGGTATTTACAGAGGAGAAACTCACCCTCTTTTATCTCTCCATCACTCTCTGTTTTCCTCCTCATATCTTTATCACTTCCTCTTTTCTTTCTGTTTCTGTATCAGTCCCATCTCATCTTTATTGCTTTTTTCTTTTCGGTCTTCCACTTTTTTTCCCCCTCCTCTTCTTTTGTTTCCCTGCAGTCGTCTATCGCTATGTGCTTTCTATATTTGAGCAATTTACGACAACATACAGGCTTTTCTTGACAGTAGCATGCTAGAAACTGTCTTAAATTTCATCACATCTTTGTAATATTAAGTCATTTAGTTCATCAGTTCACAAAATAATCAAATAATCAATCAATTAAGTGTGTTTCTGACTTTAAACCTGACCAACCGGATTATAAAACAATGTGAGAAATGTGATTTTAGTCGTAAACTTTAAACATTTAACCCTCTGTAACTTTTGTCCTCCTGGGTCAATTTGGCTGGTTTGACTGTTTATAAAGCTATACGTTTATATATATAAGCTTTATAAGTATAAATGATCACACAATTCTGAGTTTGACCTTTTTATCAAACTTCATTCCAACTTATTACCTAAAGTTGTACACTTATTTTTTGTATATTAGGCTCAATAGGCCTCATTTAAATGAAATCTTAGCTAATTCTTTAGTTAAAAAAGCAGAAATTCATTTAAGATCAGAGGAAAGTATGTTGATGGATTATCACAATATATTTGAGTGGCATCACAGTTTATAATAAAGCATAAAGTACACATTATCACCCAATTCAATGAAAGTAGTGATTATACTTAAAGAGAATGTAATATGGAAAACATCCCAGTGATTTTAAGGCAATTAGATGAAATAAATCCATATTTCTGAGGGGTCAAATTTGACCTGAGGACAACAGGAAAGGTTGAAATTAGAGAGAAAACAGAGCAGCAGTGATTATCAGAAGGTAAACCATGTGAATTCTCCAACAACATAAACACACGTGTTGATTTTGACAGTCGGCAGATAAAAATCACACAAACTAGACAGTAAACACACTCCGTCGTATCAGTCGGGACGCAAATTACAAGCCCGATAATTTGTTTCCTCTCCTCTAAGTGGGACGATTTTTGTGCCTTCGCTCCTTTTCCACTTCTTACCATCTCTTCCTTTCTTTTCCTTTTATCATCTAATGATTTCCCCGACTGTTTCCTTCTTCTATTTCTCTCCGCCAACTGTCCTTCTTTCACTTTCTTGTCTTTTTTTCCCCCTCCACTTCCCTTCCCCCCTCCGGCGTTTTTTCTTCTTCTTCTATTTTCTTTCACCACCCTTTCCCGCAATCTCCATCATCCCTCCTCTTTCTCTTTCTCTCACTTTTCTCTCTCTCTCTTTTTTTTTCTCTGTGAGTTGACAGCTTGCCTCTCGGGACAGGAGGGATTGTGTGTCACTAATCGGAGCAACAGGGATTACAGTCAACACACACACACACACACATACACACACACACACATCTGTCACAGAGGCAGTTAATAAGTCAATATGTTGACGCTGCTCAGGGCCACAGAACAGCTCCTATGGGGGAACAGAGGTTGTGATTGTGTGTAATTAATCCCAGACTGATATATTTATCTATCTAAATATCTCTATATACAGTAGCAGGGGATTGATGGGGTCTTCCTGATGAACTTAAAAGTGAGATAAAACAACAAAGCAGATGTCTAACCACTAAATCAATCCGTGGATCAGTGAGGAAACAACAGCAATTTGAGAAAAATGTGTGTGAATTTTGATGCATTTGAATCTGATATCTGACACATGCATCTAAATTCCTGCTTTTTTTCCCCAACACTGAACAATTTCTGTAACTTTCCCAAACAGACAATCTGAGAATCAATCAATCAAATCATTAAAACACAACTACTTCTGTCGCTTTTTATGATTTAAATTGAGATGAAACAACATGAATGCTTTTATTTATTTATCTGATTTGATCAATTTATTTGCTTGATTGTGTCAAAAGTACAAAAACACAGGATTGACATGAGGACGGTGGTGTGTAGGTTATTACAGTAAGCTTTACTCTCGTGTGTGTGTGTGTGTGTGTGTGTGTGTGTGTGTGTGTGTGGACCTTCAGGACAGGGAAACACTTTTGCCTTCGGTCGTGATCGGATGACGCGTCACACGAACTGGTTAACCTCACTATCACTGAACCCTTAAAGCTCATTATGTCACATTAACACGCTGCCTCTGACTCTGACACACTGACACTTCTTCTGTCCATTCATATATAAAGACATTTAAAAAGTTGTACAAACATGATGGCTTTTTTGAGGAGTTTTTACAGAGTAGACAACTTCTTATTTAATGGCCTAAATGACTCAAACTGAAGGTTGAGATCTAAATTACAGAAAGGGAATATACTGAATACCAGAAGTGACGCAGAAGTGATAAAGTAAGCGGCGTAGATGGTGAGTGCGGTCAATTCATGTTGCCTTCAGTAGAGTTAACAGTGAGCTAACATGGACTGCAACTGAATGATGTTTTGCCTGTTTTGAACCTCTTAACGCAGTTTTACACTTGACATCATGTCCACGATTACTGTATACGAGTCGCCATCACTAAAAATACTGTACGCAATGACGCAGCGTATCTGGTCCTTGAGCAAAACACTTTTACCAAAGCAGACATCCCAACCTGCAGAAAGTCATTTCAGGGAGGTCCATTCTGTGGGGTGTGTGTGTGTGTGTGTGTGTGTGTGTGTGTGTGTGTGTGTGTGTGTGGGAGGAGGGGGTGATCGCGCTAATAAGTGGTAACACAGAGCTATAAGAACGTTTTGCTCTCACACACGCTGCATTTATAGTCACACAAACACACACACACAAGCGCAGTCACTCTCTAGTGCGCACTCTTGCTCGTTTATTCCAGATTCCGGGAGATTGCGTCTCATTTGCGGGCGTTCCTGGAACTTCCGGGAGAGTTGGGATGTCTGCCAAAGACAAAACAAATGTACATTTTAGAAAACAAATGTACAAGATGCAAAACACTCTTACGAGCCCTGATACAAATTTACAATTGACACAATCTTTACGGGAAGGGGATGTACTGAATACCGGAAGTGACGGGGAAGTGATGAAGTGAGCAGCTAATGGTGAGCGAACATGGACTGCAACTGAATGATGTTTTGCCCGTTTTGTGTCATGAACCAACGTGTCCATGATTACAGCGTACGAGTGTCCATCATTAAAGTTTTGTACGTAATGATGCAGCGTATATCTGGTACCTCCTGTCTGGTTCGTGTCCTTTAAACGTTCTAGAGACCGTCCACGTGAAAAGCAAAACAGCATTAAACAGTTTATACATTAAACAGGCCACAAAAACGGGCAAAACATCAACATAAACTCCACAGAAAACAACACGAATTGGTCGCTCACCTTATCACTTCCGGTATTTGGTACGTTCCCTTTCCGTGAAGATTATGTCGCTTGTAAATTTGTCTGTAAATTAGTTTTGTCCTTGGTAAAAGTGTTTTGTTCATTTCATGTCATGTAGAAATGTTTTCCCGAAAACGCAAATTTGTCTCAAGCTTTGTAAAAGTGTTGTTGTTTTGAACTTCTTGGCCACCGTACTAGACTGATAAAGTACCTGAAAGGAAAAATGGGGGGAAATAAAATCATATTTCATATTTCTTTGCTACACAAAGTGATGTTTATTTCTTCAGACACTGTGTTGTTTAAAGGAGCAACAAGCCAAAAATGTGCGAACCACGGGGGCTAAATGGCCTCAGAGTGCTCAGCCAGTTGATTTACTGCAGGAATGAAGCAGAACCAGAATAATCAAGCGTCTGCAACTTAAGATCTTTTGTTTCAAGAAGGAGCGACTGTAATTTCCTTATAAAACCAGTCCAAACCAGGCCAAACTCAAGGCCAGACTCCAGTCCCAGTTTACAGGGTGACCTCTGACCCCTCAGGCCAGAGAGGAAGTGCTTAGTAAACAGGAGCGGGAGGGGGAGGGGGAGGGGGGGGGGGGGACAGTAGATAGTATCTGAGGCTGATTCAATCACAGCACCGTGGGAAAAACACACACACACACACACACACACACACAAGCAGTCACTTTGCCTTCAGGACAACAACACAGGAAGGATTGCCTAAGTGGCGGTAAGTTTCCATGGAAACAATGACCGCCGCCCGAGCCCTAACCCTAGCTGTATGAGAACTTTTACCCCAGAGGACTTGTGCGTGTGCATGTATGTATGTGTGTGTGTGTGTGTGTGTGCGTGTGTGTGTGTGTGTGTACACTGCACGGTAAGCAAACACACACTGGCGGCAGATTTCAGCTGAACTCATCGGCCCTCCGCGAGCTCGGCATGTGGTCTGACTTGAGAAAGTGGAGGACACAAACACACTTCAAACACACACACACACACGCTTTCTTTCAACAGCGCTCTTCGGATGACAAAACATTTCCTCGCTGTCTCCACACGAAAATTTTCCGACCTCCTCCGCTCGCTGATGGATGAGGCCATCGAAGCCGGTCGGCGCTGTGTGTCGGGAGTGTTTTCAGGGTTTTTTATGCGATCTGTGTTTGGACTGCGGCCTCTTGTTAACGTCCCTCTGGCTACAAACATACTGACATGTGATTTATGGAAATGAGCCATGGAGGAAATGCAGCAGGATAAATCAAACGCACTCGGACCTGTACTTGGTGTGTGTGTGTGTGTGTGTTTCACTGTGTGTATGGAAAAGAGAGAGAGGCTGAACGAGATGAAAACTAATAAAAAGAGACACAGAGGGAAAGTGTGAGAGATTGGTGGGCTTTTTTTCCTCTTTTGATGTTCTGTAATGCAACAACAAAGTGAGGGGCGGAATGAAACTAAATCCACATGCACGTGGGATTAAAAGTAAGTGATTCAGAAATGTGCACACAAAAACTTGAGCCAACGAGCTCTCCGAAAAGGTTTTAGTGAATTTATCTCAGAGTCAGAGACACGATTACTTTTTAACAACAAGGGTAATTAGAAGTTGGTTGTGGGTGGTAACAAAAACAAATGCACTTTTATAGTTTTTTCTTCTGGCTACAAACAATCTTGATGGAGTAAACAGAAGACACTGCATCAAAAACACCTCCTCCAATATTCACTGCAACAAGATTTAATTCATGTATTTGTGCAAAATTGAACCCAAAATGTCATAAAACGAAGGATTCATCATATTCAGAATATTAAGGCTTCTGTTATATTAGGCATATGTCTATTAGTCTGCATTTATTTTAATCTTTGCATCAGTTTTGTTGTTCTTTGTTTGTTACAGCTGCTACAATCACTAAAATGAAACTTAATTTTTAAAGGTTTTATAGCAAGAAAGAAGAAAAACCTTTAAAAAACACAATACTGATTAAAAAAGGAAAGATAACATTTCAACTCACAAGTTTGAGCATGTATCAAACTCCTCTTTTAATGGAAAATCTTTAAATATTTTTGATGACTCATCCCGCTGTGAGCGGATAATTGGGGTGTGGGTGGAGGTCAAAAGTCCTCTACATAGCTCCACATCACTCTTTACATTCCTGAAGAACATTATGAAGCTTTCCCATAACTTAACCGTGTCTGTTTCACTTGTTGTTCCGCCACTTTACGGAGGCTAAAGGCGATCTTACTGCGACTTTAAAAGTATAAAAAATGTCCTCAATATGCACTTCTATGATGTGTTGGGGACTCAAAAGAGATGCACAGTTGAAAATTGATGCATTATGGTCCAAGATATCCTCACTTTTAATCCCTAGCAGCAGAAGTCCTTTCATTAGATTACCTGACAGGTCATTTAATCTCCATGCCCATAGTTTGAAACATAAACTTTGTAATTTTTTCTCAGATTTCACAACTACTAAAGTAATCCTTATGACTAGTAAACTGATTTTGATGGATGAGTCAGTGATAGATAAGGGTTGGCAAGATGAGCAATTCAAAAATATGTTAAAAAATAGTTCAGCATTAAGTTTGTTAAAATGTATATTTTGTGTTTTTGTTGGTTTTATGTCATTTGAAATGACATTTGCACCATTTTTTTTAACCAAAAGTAAGACTGAATGCTCCTGAAAATGTCAAATGGTGTAACCACAGTGTATTTAAGTGGACTTATACTAATAATTACTGTAAATGGTTCCTGATCTCCATGATTCCCCAGATGAAATGTAATATTTAGAACAATTGTATTCCATTACCTTTATTTAATATAAAAAGTTATAATGTAAGATCATGCCAAACTAGTTGATATGGTGTTTTATTGACTATTTACTGTTTTTAAGCAAGTTGAATTATTTGGTACAAAGTTTTTATGGTTACACCACTTAGACATTTTTGCCATAATCCTCTAATATATTCTCTCAAAATTGGATTAAAAGCAGAAATTTGATGCTGGGTCACAAAAAAAGAATGTGTGCAAGTTATTCATACGTTTATTTTCACATTTTAACCCCTTTAAATTTGACTAAACCACATGGACACCCATCATTGACCCATATACAATCAGTTTAGCCCCCATTTAACTAATGCTCTAAACTACATTTGCATTTTTAAATAAAGATCCATTCAACACTCTTTTGCTTCCTCTGCAGGTTTAAACGACTTCATCTCTCTGACTTTCTCATCCTGACATCTTGAGTGATAAACACAAGTGACAGACTCAGTTCGGCGTGTCCGTTAAGCAGAAGAAACAGCAACATAAACAACTTTACGTAATTGGAAAGTAAAGTTCATCGCCCTCCAGACTGTAGAGTAATCAGTGCACACTCCTCATTCATAAATAAGATCTGAAGAAGAAGAAGAAAAAAACCCCATCGTCTTCACTTGAATCCTCAAACGTTTCCTGTACTCTCCTCTTTTTGTAATTACAGCGGTTATTTTTACATCCTTTACGACTTTTTGCTCATTGTTTTGAGAGCAGATGCCCCTCTTGTTCCTCCTCCTCCAATTCACTTGGAAAGCTCTGTGTTTAACTCTACATCGACGCTGTTATAACAAAAAGCAATGTGAAGTGGTTAACCCTGCGTTGACCAGGTGCAGCTGGGAGAAAGGCCAGCCGGTTCACATTCATTTCATCCTATAGTATGGATCACACCACCGACCATTATCTGCTTAACTTATGAGATTTCGAGGGACCGAATGCTTAGGGGGCTTCAACAAGCTTGATGTGACACATAATTTGTGCGTGTGCATATATGCATGTGTGTGTGTGTGTGTGTCTTCCATGTAAAGATGCTGATAGTCGTCCTGACCTTGCAGGGTTTAGGCTCTGGGTCAGGTATTAGCAGGTTGACATAAGGTTGAGAAGAATGACCTCAGTCACCCTGCAGACTGTCCAAAGAACCCGCTGACCCTTCCTCACCTAGATTACATTGGTTGGGTGGGTGGGGGGATAGAGGCGACCATCGATGAAGACCTTCAGCCTGTTTTATAACTTCCACTCCTTCAAAAACGTGCATTATGCAACTTCACACTGATGTAAAGGTTGATAAGATGGTGGGAAGAGTGAGGAAGTTAATAACATTGTTTGTGCATTTGTCATAAATCATGCAGAATAAGAGAAACTGTCATTATACACATTATAGAATATATAACACACATATTTGCACATTAATGGTAGAAATGAACAAACCTTTCAGTGCATAAGTAGAATTTTGAAGTACTTGAGTTATTTCCATTTTATGATACTTTCTACTACTTTCACTCTACTACATTTACAAGGGAAATATTGTACTTTTTACTCCATTGCATTCATTTCACAGCTATAGTTGCTACTTTCTTTTCAGATTAAGATGCACAGAAGATGTGTGAACTATTTCATAAATGCATTTGTGCCACAGATGTTGGTGTTTTGAAGAATATCTCATATTTCAGTCAATGTGCAACCTTCTAAAAAAAACAGAATTGTCTTGGTAGCAAATAAATGTCATTTGGTTTCATTTTGGTCATTTTTACATAACAGCATTTCACCAACAGACACTTTTTTTTGTACGAGACAGACAATTATATATATTAATGTGTATCTGTTGAGGGATTTGTTCATCTTTAACCCTTACATACTGTCCGTTAAACATTTCTTTTAGCTAGATGTGTCATAATGTGACCCACAGGTTTCAATAATGGAAATAAAATGCATCATTTTTTAGTTTTTGTGCAGCTGATACATATTTTTATTTATGCAAATGTACCAATTTGATTTGTGTTTATTAAAAAAATTAAGATTCCACCATTCAAACATGTTTAATTGATCATATTCTATAAAATAGTGATTGTGAATGTCTTTTTTTCTATATTATTAATCAAACAGCAGGATTAAATAAACATGTATTAATGACTAATGGGGAATTTATCAATGTGAATTGGTGCAGAGACTAATTATGAGTATACCAGTACTGTATGTAAAGGGTTAAAAGAAACATTTACTTGCCTTCACGGAAAAAAAAACTTAACGTGACAGTTTAAGATGTCCTCCAGAATTATTTCCAGAGCAATATACAGTCAAAAGAGGAAGAGGAAGTATTACTAAATGCTGCTAAGAAAACTAGAGCATCAAATAAAAACATGATTTATGAGACAGAAATCAGAATATTTGCAAAATGTGATGAATACCAAACCGAACACTGAAATCTTTGAAACACTGAAGGTTTGAGGTCAGTAGAACAGTGACGAGGGGATGATCCCTTGTCATGGGAGTCTTCCAAGGGTCTCAGGGGTCAGGTGGGACATCTTGGGATCAGCGGACGCACTCGACGAACCCTCCGCAACCTTGGAAAGCCCTCGATGCGTAGACAGAAAAAAAACGAAACTCTTCATTGGTGCGTTTTCATTGGGTAAGCCGGCGTGATCGCTTTATGCTCCATGGCTTTTGGGCTTTCTGGATGAGAAGGTGAACTCTCTCACTCTCTCTCTCTCACTCACACACAAACACACACACACACACACACACACACACACACAACCGCACACACACACACACACACACACATACACACACACACGTGTGGTCTGAGGGGCCCATATGTAACGGATTGGAAGCCACTCAGGGTTTGAAGTATATAGATGATAAACTCCCTGTAGATTACACCCAACAGTATGTCAATGTGTGTGTGTGTGTGTGTGTGTGTGTGTGTGTGTGTGTGTGTGTGTGTGTGTGTGTGTGTGTGTTCTTAATGTTTATATGTCTTAAAATTTTGCACACATATGTTCATTTTACTATAATGTGCGTAACCTCTTTTTCCGTTTTTCCCATACTTAAATGTGTTTACCCGTCCCTCTGTGTGTGTGTGTGTGTGTATGTGTGTGTGTGTGTGTGTGTGTGTGTGTGTGTGTTCTTAATGTTTATATGTCTTAAAATTTTGCACACATATGTTCATTTTACTATAATGTGCGTAACCTCTTTTTCCGTTTTTCCCATACTTAAATGTGTTTACCCGTCCCTCTGTGTGTGTGTGTGTGTGTATGTGTGTGTGTGTGTGTGTGTGTGTGTGTGTGTGTTCTTAATGTTTATATGTCTTAAAATTTTGCACACATATGTTCATTTTACTATAATGTGCGTAACCTCTTTTTCCGTTTTTCCCATTCTTAAATGTGTTTACCTGTCCCTCTGTGTGTGTGTGTGTGTATGTGTGTGTGTGTGTGTGTGTGTGTGTGTGTGTGTGTGTGTGTGTGTGTGTGTGTGTGTGTGTGTGTGTGTGTCCATCCAGCAGGTTTAATCAGAGAAGGCCTTGTCCAGGATAAATTTGTGGCCCCTAGCCTCCTAATTCATCCTCAGCCTGCTGGCCTTGGGTCGCTAATGAAACCCACCAAGGTTAACCAGCTACAATCACACACACACACACACACACACACACACACACACACACACACACACACACACACACACACACACACACACACACATACACCGTCCTCCTTCATATCTTCATTTCATCCTTCCTTCTCCCTCTCTCTTTCCTCTCAGTTTCTTTTCCCATCACTCATATTGTTTGTTTTTTTTCATCTTTTTTCATCCTTTCAGCTTCTAAATGTGCTCGTCTCCTCCTCAGATAGAAAGTCACGTCCAGTTAAACAGTTACCTAACACAACATCCACCTTTTTATACACCTTATTATTCTACTGATTTGGTCCCAGTTTATAATTATTTACCATTTTCCAGGACAAAAAAAGATGAATATTGTACTCTAAACCACAAAAATGATCTGGATCTCTCAAAGATCTTCAATTTTATGTGATGGTCTTAAAGTCTAAATAATTTGAAGACTTTAAACATGCATTTGTGTAAAAGTCAAATCATTTAGATGTGGAAGAGTGGTGGTATTTTTATGCAATTACGGCAAGGAAAGGCAAGGCAGCTTTATTTATATAGCGCATTTCATACATAATGGCAACTCAATCAAAAAATCATGCAATTTGAGAAATAAAAATAAAACCCAAATATTAAAACATACTATTACCCCCCCCCCCCCAACACACACACACACACACTAATAATAATTAAAAAATATTAATAATATTAAAAACAAAGCACAGAAAAATAGAAAGAGAAAGAAATTAAATATAAGGTTGCAGCATAAAATAATGATTTGCTTCAAAATCATTAAAAGGACATACAGTGCAAATAAAAAGATTTAAATTTAAAGTGCTTTAAAGGAGCTCAATCATAAGCATTGGGGCTGATTTCAGTTCTGCTGGTAGTTTGTTCCAGTTGTGTAAAAGCTGCTCTGGGCTCCATTATCTGACCTGAGTCAGTAGATCTCAGAGCCCTACTGGGTTAATGCTTCTATTCACATGATGGTATCAGATGACTGAAGGTACTCAGTTGGTATCTGTGTCATTTTAAAGGGGCTTCTTGTATTGGTGCTGGTATTGTAATGTTTAAAATGATACAGTACCTGGTTCTAGTCACATCTTCTCTGAGCTTTCAGTTTTATGTTTTAGTTCCCGTTTCATTTTGAAAGGTTTTCTTTCTCTCTTCTGTGTTTGTTGTCTGTATTTCCCGTGATTTCCCGCCTTACTTGATTTCCTCATGTGCTTCACCTGTGTCCCTTTTCTGCTGCTGTTGGATCCTCATTTTTTATTTAAGTCTGTTCAGTTTGTCCTGCGATGTTTTTAGCTTCTCAGACAGTTTTTGTTCTTGCCTGCTCAGCCTGAATAAAATGTCTTTTTCAATCTTTATCAGCCTGCAGTCTCTGCTTCCAGATACACCTACTGCTATATATCCAATTCTTTAACATTAAAAGCAATATGATGTTCAAATCACTGTCTTGACAATCATGATAAATGGATCTGATTAATTGTTTGCTCTGATTGTGGTGATAGGAAAAAGATCAGCGGTCAAAGTCAATGATGAATATTACCTCCTCTGCTTGGAAAAGAAAATAATCAAGCTGCCTGAGTCATGTCACTGTTGTTTACAAGCTTTCATTTCTTTATAATTAGTCGAGCTGAAGCAAAATGAACCAAACACAAATACACGTTTGGATGAACATTTTTAAACTGAACAGAAAAGCAAAGACGGAGGAGAAGATGTGGACAAGAGGAGAGGAAAGTGAAACACACAGAGAGAGAGAGAGAGAGAGAGAGAGAGAGAAGGACAAAGAGGAAGATAAAGGATGGACACGAGGGAGATAAAAGATGGAGAGTGAATGAAATGAGAGAAAGTCCAGGATGAAAAGAGGGAATGAGGGTGAGAGCTGTGAGGGAGCGAGGAATAAAAACAGGGAGAAGGAAACAGAGAGAGAGAGATTTCCCAAGGGGGTAATGGAGGGGGGAGGGGCAGCTGACCACAGAATACAACACACACACACACACACACACACAATGTCCTCATTAATAAGACTTCATTAGTGACTGTCGGATGCGACTAATCAATGTGCTGTTGGAGACTGAGGGAAACCCTGTGTGCGTGTGTGTGTGTGTGTGTGTGTGTGTGTGTGTGTGTGTGTCTGATTTACTGGCGGGGCTCAGCTGAGTTCGTGGAGTGATCAGCACCCCAATCAGCCCCCATAACACACACACATACACACACACACACACACACACACACACACACACACACACACACACACACACACACTCATCTGGTCAGCCAATGTAATCTGTCACCCGTTTACATGCTACAGGTTGTCAGTTCAACAGCAGGTTACGGGTGTGTGTGTGTGTGTGTGTGTGTGTGTGTGTGTGTGTGTGTGTGACCTTCTGTAAGTGACAGCTCCAATACAGATGACACATATCATCCCTGCTGCTCCCCTCACCAGATAATATGTGTGTGTGCAAAGAATGGTTTCATCAGGAAAACACAACATGACGGCTTTACACACACACACACTCACACACACACACACACACACACACACACACACACACACACACACACACACACATATGCAGGTGGTAGAATAACTGTTAAACTACAAGATGGATCAACTTTTCTTTTAGCTGTTACATGCAAACAAACAAAAAAACATCCTTCATGTTCCTTTAAAGCTTCCTTCTGCCATGATACGACATTTACAGAAACATCAACATCGCTTACACAACATTTCCACATCAGGAGCTCTGAGTCACTGCTGATAGTATGCTGAAAATATTATCATATCAATGAAGGAAAGTGTTTTCCCTTCCCTTCCCTCTCAAAGGCTGAATCAGAGATGATAAAGTCTCATAAATGTTTTTATATGTTTCATATTATCAGATAGATAATTATGTCAGCTGTCTATTTTTATAATGTCCAGTAATTGTGCATCAAGCTGAGACTTTCCTTTAAGTCCTTTTTTACTGAGATGCAGCTCCAGGATCTTTATAACATGAATCTCTGCCGTTTATTGCTGTTTACTGATCACTTTAATAGAACTAACTGTGCAGACAGCTCAGACAGAAACCAGTTATCACCATCTCAACCCCGTCTCCTAGAAATTACACTCATATATGACTATAATAGTTTTCCCAAATGTAACTGGTGCCTGGATTGAGTTCATCTTTTAAATGAATGAATGAATGAATGAATGAAACAGGACTCTGACATCAGGGGGCTGAGTTTTGCCTCCTGAGTCCTTTGTGTGTTTCAGTTAAGGCAACAAAAGCAGTTTGATGAAAGTTAGTGAAAGATTGTGGTTTTGCTTGAACCTTCGTGTCGTCCTTCCTTCTTTCCTTCCTTCCATCTGTCATTCCTCTCTCTCTCCTTTATCTTTTTTTCTTCCCTTCCTTCTTTCCTCCCCCCTACCTTCCTCCTTTCCTTGTTTCCTCTGTCCTTCCTTCCTTCTTCCCTCTGTCCTTCCTTCCTCCCTTCATTCTTTCCTCTGTCCTTCTTTCCTTCCTTCCTTCCTTCCTCCCTCCCTCCTACCTTCCTCCCTTCCTTCCCTCCTTCCTTTCCTCCCCCCTACCTTCCTCCCTTCCTTCTTTCCTCATTCCTTCCTTCCTTCTTTCCTCCGTTCTTCCTTCCTCCCTTGATTCTTTCCTCTGTCCTTCTTTCCTTCCTTCCTCCCTTCCTCTTTTCCTTTCTCCCTCCCTCCCTCCTTTCCTACCTTCCTTCCTTCCCTCCTTCCTTCCTCCCTCCTTTCCTTCCTTCCTCCCTTCATTCTTTCCTCTGTCCTTCTTTCCTTCCTTCCTCTTTTCCTTTCTCCCTCCCTCCCTCCTTCCTTCTTTGCTCCCTCCCTCCTACCTTACTCCCTTCCTTCCCTCCTTTCCTTTCCTTCCTTCTTCCTTCCATCCTTCCTTCTTTCCTTTCCTCCTTTCCTCCCTCCCTTCCTTCCTTCTTCCTCCCTTCCTTCCTTGACTCGAGGACAACAGGAGGGTTAATGTTAATATTTGTGATTCGAGTCATTTTATTTTGTATTAAACCAAGAAAATGATCGTCCCCCGATATTAACAAAGTGCTGCCAGTGTCTAAACATAACCATAAAAAGTTGAATATTGCTGTTGTTTCTATTAGCTGATGTTGAACTTCAAGATCAGATATTTTGGTGGAAAACAAAAGCATTACATTAGTCACTGAACATTTCACTCATATGTTAAATATCAACATTTTTCACGACATTTGAGAGAAAATTCAGCCATTTGTCACATTTCTAGCAAAACATATTGGCTGTTACAGTGTAGACATATATGAAAGTAATTTCTAGGAGATATGGTTGCTCCATTTTTATATAAAAAAAAAGTGCTTACAGTGCATAGTAGAGCCATATACCTGCAAAATGGCAACAACAAAAAAGGCCGAAAATTATTATTATTTAAAAAGATAGCGTAGGAAGTGAAGCAGTTGACTGGTCATTGTCATCCCTTATCACGTATCTGTGATTGGAGCATTAAGGGGAAAAGAGTTCATTCATGATTCAGTTCATAACTTTCCCTCTGCGGATGTGGACACCATTTAATAAACAGGCGGTGTAATGTTGTTTGTTCTCCGAAAAACATCCAACAGCAGCTCGGCAGTCTTTGTTTCCTCCTTTTGAATTCCTGTGTGTGTTGGTTGAATAAAGTTTAAAGATTTCTGCTGTCTGAACACACAAACACTTGTACACACTCGCTCACAAGTTGTGTTGATGAGGGAGATGACACACAGACACACACACACACACACACACACACACACACACACACACACACACACACATTCACACACACACACACACACACACACACTTAACTTTTTGCTGACACAGATGTGGTTTTGTCAGTTGTCTTGTCGGCCAGCTCAGATCTTCAAGCAGAATGCCAGAGTGGGCACGCAAACACACACACATACACACACACATATAAATAGAAATACACACTCACACACTCTTTCACTTCTCACAAATTTACACACACACACACACACATACACACACGCACACAAAGACATTACAGGCTCTTTTTACCAACACACAAAGGCAGCTCATCCTCGC
Source organism: Scomber scombrus (assembly GCF_963691925.1). Taxonomy (NCBI): domain Eukaryota; kingdom Metazoa; phylum Chordata; class Actinopteri; order Scombriformes; family Scombridae; genus Scomber; species Scomber scombrus. Next base: position 28,409,521 of record NC_084976.1, on the reverse strand, counting down.
CACGCTCCAGGAGTGACAGATCGATTCCCAGGGCAGCTGCTGCTCGGACAGGTGTGTGTGTGTGTGTGTGTGTGTGTGTGTGTGTGTGTGTGTGTGTGTGTGTGTGTGTGTGTGTGTGTGTGTGTGTGTGTGTGTGTGTGTGTGTGTGTGTGTGTGTGTGTGCGTGCATGGGGGGATATCTTCTTGCTTTCACACTTAAAAAGAAAGACAAGAACTCAGAGAATTTCTCCCTCTCTATTTTTCTTTCTCTCTCTCTCTTCATTGTTTCCAGGAACATTAAGTCTGATAATAAATTCAACTGTATCTCACATTTTACTCATCCACACTGAACTGATACTGCTACATATCTTGCTATATACTCCATAAGCATTAGCAATAGTTCATAGAGCTCTATGGGTTATATGTGTTAAAAATAATAAACATATAGATGAAAACCTATTAGAAATAACAGTATTAGAATATTTTTGGTTCTGCAGCTCACTTTAGTATCTGCATGAACATTTTAATTTCAAAAATCCACCTGCTGTGATTTGAATTATCGGCTTTAACTTCCATAAAACACTCATAACTTTATAATTAGTGTGTTGGTCATCTCCTGAAATACATACAAAGAGTGACAGTTTTTTCTGCCTTTAAACAGGAGCTTGATGTAGTACCATTCCTGCCCCCCTTCCTCCTCCTCCTCCTCCTCCTCCTCCTCCTCACTTCACCTTGACTTGTGTATTCAGTTGCAATCTTTTACTGCCTGTAAAAGCAGCATGAGGACCGCTGTCAACTTTGACCCCTTGCTGCAGGACAGGAATAGAGACACAGTCAGGGGTTTGCACACACACCCTGTCCTTTGTCTCTCTGCATGTGTGCCTGTGTGTGTTTGAATAGTGGTGAAACTATTAGTCACCTAATTAGTGAATCAACTGAAAATCAACTGTTTTATATCATTGTTTAATCATTTAAGTCGTTTATTAAGCTAAAAAGTCTTTAAATATATTATAGTAAATTGAATATCTTTTGCTTTTGGACAGCTGGTTGCACAAAGCCACTTCTAAGGTCATTAAGTCACATTTATCAGAATGAAGGATGTATTGATTGCCAAAATGAATCAATTGTGAAAATAATGGTTAGCTGCAGCCGTAGTGCACAACTGTATAAACTCACGTTATCAGCTGTTGACATGAAGCTAATCAGTTTCATTGTTTTTGTTGGAAAAACTGTTGAGTTGATATCAACGTCCAGAGATGTTTAAACAATACAGCAGTCAGGGTTTTGAATGTGAGGCTAAGGGTCAAAGAAAAGCCAGATTTTATGTATTAGAGCAGACAGTAAGTCTAACTTCATTAGGTCTTACTTGGTACACCATCGTAGAAAACTAAAACCCAAATTATTTCTCATTTGCATAATTGAATGTTCACCTTCTACGCTTCTATAAACACTGAACACATCTGTCTATGCAGGTACACTTTGCAATATGTGCAGATAACATGCAGTGGCAGCAGTTTAAAAGCATTCAGAGGAGAGAAAACATACAATTCAAATCACTGAATAAAAAAAATGCACGTGTAAAAGAGCTAATGGTGACTCATTTGAAAATGAAAAACACTTAATGACCAAAGAGAGGTAATAGCAGCTGATAGCAACCTGGCAGTTAATGCAAACTGTTTCAATACAGATGTTTCTACTCGTCTGCAGTTGCACCACTGTAGTAAAAGTGAATGTGTTGTGATTCAGGCTGCAATAGGAGGAAGAAACCATCCCATCAAACCTGCAAGAGGGTGTATTGTTCAGTTAGTTTCAGTTTGAGGAGGAAGCTGAAAGTTTAGAGAAAAATAAACCAAAGTTTTAATACACGTTCACTTGATCGTGATCCTGTGTCACCTGTGTCGAACATTTATGGAGTTTTGGATGTTTTTTGTGAGCTCTTATATTGCCCTCTATTGCCCGTTTTTCTTTGCTCCACATAAACAAAAACAAAAAAATCTAACCACCCAATGAAACTTTCCTACAAGATTTCACCTAAGTGGAAATCTTTAAAATGTGCAATACTGAATGTGAAGCCCTGATGTGTACCGACATGGTGGTGCGTAAATGCTGGTAGTTCACTTTAATGTAGGCACTGTGTGCGTGTGTGTGTGTGTGTGTGTGTGTGTGTGTGTGTGTGTGTGTGTGTGCGGTTGTGTGAAGTGAAGGTGCTTTGGTGCTAAGCAGAGAACAGGCGGGTGTGAAAACTGATCTGTACTGTGGCAGATTGGGAAAGAGAGAGAGAGAGAGAGAGAGAGAGAGAGAGAGAGAGAGAGGGCTGAAAATCGACAGCAGCAGCAATGCTTTCACTGCTAACATAACTGTGTGTGTGTGTGTGTGTAGGTGTGTGTGTGGTAAAAAGAGCCGCTCTAAAAAGACTAGAGTTACTGAACACAAGGTAGGGTGAAAAAAAAGGAGAAAGAACAACAATAGCTGATACTGACACACACACTCTGGCATGCACTTTGACCCCGTCAGCTGCCACCATGCTTGCTTTGGGCTTCGTGCCGCGCAACAGGTGAGCTAGCTAACGGACTGCCGCCTGAGATAGCTGGAACGCCTCGCATTTCACACACACACATACACACACACACATACACACACACACACACACGCACACACCCCAACAAAGAGGGTTAAAAGCATTCATACATGCATACACAGAAGCACAAGGTCAGGGCCGGGTCGGGGCCGAAACAAACACACACACACACACACACACACATACACACACACACACACACCACTCCTTGCATTCCTACATATGTCACTTGTGTAATTAAAAGGCTCGCACCTCTTTGTCACTCTCACTGTGACACACACACACTGATCTACCATCTATTAGCTGACTGTTGAAAAGTAGACAACATACTGTGCACACAAATAAAAAAAAAACATAACAATTACACGTTCAACTCATCCATAAAGTTATATATATTGAAGATTAGGCTCTTTTTCTGTTTATTCATTCTTTAGAAAGATGTGAAAGCAAACTGAAAACTGGCATTCATTAACAAAATGACTTATATCTACTGTTTGAGTCCAGTCAGGGACACTTGTTGCATGTTATATTGCATCTAATATCTCTAATAAAGTTATAAAATGGCCCCAAAAATGCCTTAAATGAAAAAAAAAACGCAATGAACAAAGTCCACTGAGTTTGGGTTTGAAGGCTTCTGAGATGCCAAAAAACTGCACAGCGCACAATAAGTATAATGAGAAAGGATTTTCCAGCTTTGGAAAGTTGTTACAGCAATCAAGTTATCTTTCATTGTGATGATTGTAAGGTAAACACGTCATCTGCCATGAAAGTGTGCGTGCATGTACATGAATGCGTTGCGTTTTATTGGCTAACGCAGCACATGTCTGATTGACGAGCTGAAGCCGAGACAGCAACGAGTGAGGTTCCAAATAAACAGTCAAACAATAGAGACACCAAGCCAACAGTCAGTAGAGCTGGTATAAAACCGTCTGAATATCTGTGTTACTGACCGTAACCTAGTTTTCAAATGAGTTCCATTTCTCCTTTCATTTCCGCCTTTTCTTCAATTCCTCTTCAGAAGAAAGAAGTTCAGAGGGATCACTTCCAAAAGCTAAAAAAAATTGTAAAAACAAAACTTTCTCCATTTTTTCGATTCAAACCATTTTTAGTTAGATTAGATTGGTGTGACAATGGTGAGGCAGTTGGTTTCGTTCATCCTCTCATAATGATTTCTGTTACAAACTTCTGACCAGTTATTTCCTTTCATGCAGAATGTGTTTGTATGTTGGTTAATCTGAAGAGTTTGAGGTAGACGAGCACATCTGGGGAAGTAAAGCAACAAAGAAAATCTGCACACTGCAGCTCCCAATGCAGGTAAATTTAATAGGACACCACTCAATGCTCTTCTTCAGATGCAGATAAACTCTACCTGCATTGTGGACTTTTTTCTTATGTTGGTTTATCTGAAATCTTCGATGTTTATTCAATTGCAACTTTTGACAGACGATGTCAGCTGACCTGAGTTCTTAGATGTCAGCTTGGTGTTTCTGAGCCCTCTGAGTGGTTTATATTGTTTATCAGTATTTATATTTTATTGCTGATCACATTGAAATGTCAAAAACAGTAGAAGTAATTCTTTAATAGGCATGCTCAGACCATCAATTGTGAACTGTGCATTGATTTTTGCATCTGAGAAGCCTTCAAACTCATGGAGCTCTAACTCAAACTGGACTTTGCATTGTTAAAAAGTATTTTAAGGGACATTTTATAACTTTATTGGAGATATTAGATGAAATATGACATGCAACAAGTGTCCTTGGCCTGACTCAAACAGGGTGCACTGTGGCATATGTCATTTTGTTAATAAATGCCCATTTTTAGCTTTATTTATGACCCCATTAATATGTTGCCATTTTCAATACTGCAGTGCAATTGTCAGCATTTTCAAATTAACGCACATGGAAGAGTGTTTTTTACATGCACATGTCCTTAAAGGCACCCTGGTAGATATAATGCATTATGAGCACCAAGCTGCTAGTATCGTACTGCACCTTACTTTGATGTGGTGCATCAAAGCCAGCTGTCAAAAGACTTCCTCTTTCTTTGGACGATGGCTGACTCATTGCAACTATAGCTAATTAACTGAAACTGCACTCGAGATAGTTTCAAAATAAGCTTAATTATACCCTTTGATTCAGATTGGATTTCTCTGAATTGTCTTTAAAGAATGAACCAAACTGGGCTTCCAGTGGTGAGACGCAGGTATAAAAACATCCCTCCTGGACAATCCGATCTGTTATTCTTTAAAGATAGTTAAAAAAGAGGATGTTTTCACCCTCCTGCAATGCTAGTAGATGTTGTTAGAAGGTGTTCTGTTCAGGATATCACATCAAAAAATACAACATTTACATTTTTTAAAATCTGTTAACACCTGGTGGAAGAAAGCGTCGACTCTGAGTCATTCTTCATTCAACAATCGGCAGTTACATCAACAGTAACGCGAGGCCTGACGTTAAAGTATGTTGTTATGCTGCTTGAGGACTAAGTCAAACAATATGATGGCATTTACTTCTATGGTGCACACACACACACACACACACACACACACACACACACACACACACACACACACACACACACACACACAGCAGGCTGTTGGCAGCGCTCCAGTGAATACTACAACCTGGTGTAATGAATAAATGACTGATAACATTACAGAGAAAAGCTGCTGGCACACTACCAAATGGATAGCGTGTGTGTGTGTGTGTGTAGGTGTGTGTGTGTGTGTGTAGGTGTGTGTGTGCGTGTGTGTCTGTGTGTGGCATAACACAAAGTTCACCCAGGGGTTACTTTTGTTTTTTTTCGAACCCCTTCATGTGGAAAAAGGAAGAATTTAAGGTTAAAACGTGGAAATGAGCAATAACTGATAAAGCAGACAAAGGCCGTATCAACATAGAGGAAGGAGGAAAGAAAGGCAAACACAGTCCTTTAGTTTCTGTTTGAAATACATTTAAATCTAACGTCACATTCAGTTTTTCATGTACTGAGACGTTGTAGATTTATCCTGTTTATTATTCATTAGTGGATGAAGACACTGCTAATGTGTTTAACCCTCCCGGGTCAAATTGACCCCGTCTGTTTTGACTGTTCCTTCTTTCCTCCCTTACTTCTTTCCTCCCTTACTTCCTTCCTTCCTTCTTCCTCCCTTCCTTCCTTCCTTCCTTCCTTCCTTACTTCCTCAACCCCTCCTTTCCTCCCTTCATCCCTCCTTTCCTTCCTTCATTCCTTCCTACCTTCCTTTCCTTCCTTCTTCCTCCCTTCCTTCCTTCTTCCTCCCTTCCTCCCTTCCTTCCTCACCCCCTCCTTTCCTCCCTTCCTTCCTTCATCCCTCCTTTCCTTCCTTCCTTCCTTCCTTCCTTCCTTCCTTCATTCCCTCTTTCCTTCCTCCCTCCTTTCCTTCCTCCCTTCCTTCCTCCCTTCCTTCCTTCCCTCTTTCCTTCCTCCCTCCTTTCCTTCCTCCTTTCCTTCTTTCCTTCCTTCCTTCCTTCCTTTCCTTCTTCTTCCCTCCTTCATTCCCTCTTTCATTCCTCCCTCCTTTCCTTCCTTCTTCCTCCCTTCCTTCCTTCATCCCTCCTTTCCTTCCTCCTTTCCTTCCTTCCTTCCTTCTTTCCTTTCCTTCTTCTTCCCATCTTCCTTCCCTCTTTCCTTCCTCCCTCCTTTCCTTCCTTCTTCCTCCCTTCCTTCTTCCTCCCATTCTTCCTTGACTCGAGGACAACAGGAGGGTTAAAACCGACATTGCTTTCTTGATTGATTGTGTTTGTGTAAGAGAGAGAAATAAAAGGGTAGACATAAAAGGAATTGATGAAATAAACTAATAATCGACTCTTATGAGCTCTGACATTTAAAAAGAAAAATACATATATATGTGTGTCACAACCCTTGAGCACCAATCTTCAGAAAATGTTCCACTTAGTACGTCATAAATACCATGTCAGTGAGTTGTTCAAATGGACTCTTCTCGTAAACACGGTAAACACGACTCCACTTGAAGGCACCATTAAGGCTGCTGATGTTAAGAAAAACGGCCTTCTTCAGCTTTAAAGAAGTGAAGAGGGACAAGTTATTTTTGGGCGTCCAGAAGTAAGTAAGTAAGAGTCTTGTTGTTTATTTTCTGCAAAAGGCCAATGTGACCCAGATTTGGAGGATTTAAAGGTTTGAATGGATGGAAAACTCCAAAAAGAGTGAAACATACGTCAACAATGACTCTCAAGGAAGAAACACTCAGTTTAAAAGACAGACTGATGATGTTTCAAGTCTGTCTTAACCCTTCTGTTGTCCTCGAGTCAAAGAAGGAAGGGAGGAAGAAGGATGGAAGGGAGAGAGGAAGGAAGGTTGGAAGGGAGGAAGAAGGAAGGAAAGTAGGAAGGAAGGGTGGAAGAAGGAAGGAAAGGAGGGAGGAAGGAAGGAAGGGAGGAAGGAAGAAGGAATGAAAGGAGGGAGGACGGAAGGACGGAAAGGAAGGAGGAAGGAAGGAGGGAAGGAAGGAAAGAAGGAAGGGAGGAGGGAGGAAAAAAGGAAGTAGGGAGGAAGGGAGAAAAGAAAAGAGGAAGGGAGGAAGGAAGGAAGGAAAGAAGGACAGAGGAAATACGGAAAGGAGGAAGGACAGATGGAAGGAAGAAAGGGGGATGGAGGAAGGAAAGAATGAAGGGAGGAAAGAGAGAGGAAGGAAATAAAGAGAAAAAGGAGGGAGGGAGGAAGGACAGATGGAAGGAAGGAAGGGAGGAAAGAAGGAACAGTCAAAACAGACGGGGTCAATTTGACCCAGGAGGACGACAGGCATTAATAAGCACAGGATACATTTTTACATTCCCATACATTAAAAAACATGTATCAGCTGCTCAAAAATGAATTAACAGAAGATGCATTTTATTACCATTTTTGTAAACTGTGAGTCACATTTAAGGAGAAGTCCAGCTACAAAAGAAATGAAACACTGAACAGCATGTAAGGGTTAGAAGTTTATTAGTATTTTAGTTAAATCTACTCTAATTCACTCTTTGTGTCTCCACAGAAAGTGTTTGATTGTTGAGCTGCGGTTAAAACAACTAAAAAAAATCAGTGCTACTTCCTCATATGGACGCTTGACTCTTGACTTTAAAAATTGTGAAACTATCAACTATTTAAATCAGTTAATTTTACTTTATTTTTGGTCAAATTCTGGGGTG